>NW_027190688.1:0-29412 GCF_040958095.1 Procambarus clarkii
AGAAGTTCGGTTTTTATTGCATATATCGACGTTTCAGCCGGATTAGAGCGGTTTTACGTGTACATCTTCCCTCGGTAATATAAACGGAAAATCAAGAACATTTTAGTTAATTCTAATAAAAACACATTGTTTTTTTATCATTTGTATTGGAAATAACATTGTCATATCTCTTTTCTTGGATCTAAATAATACGAAACCTCGCTCAATGATTTGAAGTTAAAATCCTCAAATTTGGTAAAATAGTGACTTTTTCACGTTAATCATGTAGTTTGATATTACGTAAATATACTCATTTTTACCAATATTTCGATACTATTTCATGTAGTATTACGATATGTGATTTGGCCTTCAAACCTCAGAATTTCGCATAATATTGCATTTTAAGCAAGTTTTCTTGCATTTTGTTTCGTACGAAAAATCATCGAATTAGGCAATATTTTGCCGTTTTCCACGTTTTTGTGAATTTTCAGTCTATGGGTATTAATTCATATATATACGATAAAAATGATGCAAACATATAATTGATTAGATAATAACCTTAAATACTTCATTTTCAATCATCTATTTGTTTCTCGTTAAAATACTGAGTAAGATACTGAAAACGGGAGAAGTTCGGTTTTTATTGCATATATCGACGTTTCAGCCGGAATAGAGCGGTTTACGTGTACATCTTCCCTCGGTAATATAAACGGAAAATCAAAAACATTTTAGTAAATTCTAATGAAAACAAAATGCTTTTTATCATTTGTATTGGAAACAACATTGTCATATGTCTTTTCTTGGATCTAAATAATACGAAACCTTGCTGTATGATTTGAAGTTAAAATCCTCAAACATGGTAAAATAGTGACTTTTTCACGTTAATCATGTAGTTTGATATTACGTAAATATACTCATTTTTACCAATATTTCGATACTATTTCATGTAGTATTACGATATGTGATTTGGCCTTCAAATCTCAGAATTTCGCATAATATTGCATTTTAAGCAAGTTTTCTTGCATTTTGTTTCGTACGAAAAATCATCGAATTTAGCAATATTTTGACGTTTATCATCCCCTTTTCCTTTATGTGATTTAAACAAAATATCATCGAATTAGGCAATATTTTGCCGTTTTCCACGTTTTTGTAAATTTTCAGCCTATGGGTATTAATTCATATATATACGATAAAAATGATGCAAACACATAATTGATTAGATGATAACCTTAAATACTTCATTTTCAATCATCTATTTGTTTCTCGTTAAAATACTGAGTAAGATATTGAAAAGGGGAGAAGTTCGGTTTTTATTGCATATATCGACGTTTCAGCCGGATTAGAGCGGTTTTACGTGTACATCTTCCCTCGGTAATATAAACGGAAAATCAAGAACATTTTAGTTAATTCTAATAAAAACACATTGTTTTTTTATCATTTGTATTGGAAACAACATTGTCATATCTCTTTTCTTGGATCTAAATAATACGATACCTCGCTCAATGATTTGAAGCTAAAATCCTCAAATTTGGTAAAATAGTGACTTTTTCACGTTAATCATGCAGTTTGATATTACGTAAATATATTCAATTTTACCAATATTTCGATACTATTTCATTTTGTATTACGATATGTGATTTGGCCTTCAAATCTCAGAATTTCGCATAATATTGCAATTTAAGCAAGTTTTCTTACATTTTGTTTCATACGATAAATCATCGAATTTAGCAATATTTTGACGTTTATCATCCCCTTTTCCTTTATGTGATTTAAACAAAATATCATCGAATTAGGCAATATTTTGCCGTTCTTCCACGTTTTTGTGAATTTTCAATTTATGGGTATTAATTCATTATATATACGATAAAAATGATGCAAACACATAATTCATTAGATAATAACCTTAAATACTTCATTTTCAATCAACTTTTTCTTTTTCGTTAAAATACTGAGTAAGATATTGAAAAGGGGAGAAGTTCTGTTTTTATTGCATATATCGACGTTTCAGCCGGAATAGAGCGGTTTTCGTATACATCTTCCATCGGTAATATAAACGGAAAATCAGTAACATTTTAGTTAATTCTAATGAGAAGACATTGATTTTTATCATTTGCATTGGAAACAACATTGTCATATGTCTTTTCTTGGATCTAAATAATACGAAACCTTGCTGTATGATTTGAAGTTAAAATCCTCAAATATGGTTAAATAGTGACTTTTTTCAAGTTTTTCATGTAGTTTGATATTACGTAAATATATTCATTTTTACCAATATTTCGATACTATTTCATGTAGTATCACGATATGTGATTTGGCCTTCAAATCACAGAATTTCGCATAATATTGCATTTTAAGCAAGTTTTCTTGCATTTTGTTTCGTACGAAAAATCATCGAATTTTGCAATATTTTGACGTTTATCATTCCCTTTTCCTTTTTGTGATTTAGACAAAATATCATCGAATTAAGCAATATTTTGCCGTTTTCCACGTTTTTGTGAATTTTCAGTCTATGGGTATTAATTCATATATATACGATAAAAATGATGCAAACATATAATTGATTAGATAATAACTTTAAATACTTCATTTTCAATCATCTATTTGTTTCTCGTTAAAATACTGAGTAAGATACTGGAAACGGGAGAAGTTCGGTTTTTATTGCATATATCGACGTTTCAGCCGGATTAGAGCGGTTTACGTGTACATCTTCCCTCGGTAATATAAACGGAAAATCAAAAACATTTTAGTAAATTCTAATGAAAACAAGTTGCTTTTTATCATTTGTATTGGAAACAACATTGTCATATGTCTTTTCTTGGATCTAAATAATACGAAACCTCGCTCTATGATTTGAAGGTAAAATCCTCATATATGGTAAAATAGTGACTTTTTCACGTTAATCATGCAGTTTGATATTACGCAAATATATTCATTTTTACCAATATTTCGATACTATTTCATGTAGTATCACGATATGTGATTTGGCCTTCGAATCTCAGAATTTCGCATAATATTGCATTTTAAGCAAGTTTTCTTGCATTTTGTTTCGTACGAAAAATCATCGAACTTAGCAATATTTTGACGTTTATCATCCCCTTTTCCTTTATGTGATTTAAACAAAATATCATCGAATTAGGCAATATTTTGCCGTTTTTCCTCGTTTTTGTGAATTTTCAGTTTATGGGTATTAATTAATTATATATACGATAAAAATGATGCAAACACATAATTGATTAGATAATAACCTTAAATACTTCATTTTCAATCATCTATTTGTTTCTCGTTAAAATACTGAGTAAGATATTGAAAGGGGGAGAAGTTCGGTTTTTATTGCATATATCGACGTTTCAGCCGGATTAGAGCGGTTTTACGTGTACATCTTCCCTCCGTAATATAAACGGAAAATCAAGAACATTTTAGTTAATTCTAATGAAAACACATTGTTTTTTTATCATTTGTATTGGAAACAACATTTTCATATGTCTTTTCTTAGATCTAAATAATACGAAACCTCGCTCAATGATTTGAAGTTAAAATCCTCAAATATGGTAAAATAGTGACTTTTTCACGGAAATCATGTAGTTTGATATTACGTAAATATACTCATTTTTACCAATATTTTGATACTATTTCATGTAGTATTACGATATGTGATTTGGCCTTCAAATCTCAGAATTTCGCATAATATTGCATTTTAAGCAAGTTTTCTTGCATTTTGTTTCGTACGAAAAATCATCGAATTTAGCAATATTTTGACGTTCATCATCCCCTTTTCCTTTATGTGATTTAAACAAAATATCATCGAATTAGGCAATATTTTGCCGTTTTTCCACGTTTTTGTGAATTTTCAGTTTATGGGTTTTAATTCATTATATATACGATAAAAATGATGCAAACACATAATTGATTAGATAATAACCTTAAATACTTCATTTTCAATCATCTATTTGTTTCTCGTTAAAATACTGAGTAAGATATTGAAAGGGAGAGAAGTTCGGTTTTTATTGCATATATCGACGTTTCAGCCGGATTAGAGCGGTTTTACTTGTATATCTTCCCTCCGTAATATAAACGGAAAATCAAGAACATTTTAGTTAATTCTAATGAAAACATATTGATTTTTATCATTTGTATTGGAAACAACATTGTCATATGTCTTTTCTTGGATCTAAATAATACAAAACCTTGCTGTATGATTTGCAGTTAAAATCCTCAAATATGGTTAAATAGTGACTTTTTTCACGTTTTTCATGTAGTTTGATATTACGTAAATATATTCATTTTTACCAATATTTCGATACTATTTCATGTAGTATCACGATATGTGATTTGGCCTTCGAATCTCAGAATTTCGCATAATATTGCATTTAAAGCAAGTTTTCTTGCATTTTGTTTCGTACGAAAAATCATCGAACTTAGCAATATTTTGACGTTTATCATCCCCTTTTCCTTTATGTGATTTAAACAAAATATCATCGAATTAGGCAATATTTTGCCGTTTTTCCTCGTTTTTGTGAATTTTCAGTTTATGGGTATTAATTCATTATATATACGATAAAAATGATGCAAACACATAATTGATTAGATAATAACCTTAAATACTTCATTTTCAATCATCTATTTGTTTCTCGTTAAAATACTGAGTAAGATATTGAAAGGGGGAGAAGTTCGGTTTTTATTGCATATATCGACGTTTCAGCCGGATTAGAGCGGTTTTACGTGTACATCTTCCCTCCGTAATATAAACGGAAAATCAAGAACATTTTAGTTAATTCTAATGAAAACACATTGTTTTTTTATCATTTGTATTGGAAACAACATTTTCATATGTCTTTTCTTAGATCTAAATAATACGAAACCTCGCTCAATGATTTGAAGTTAAAATCCTCAAATATGGTAAAATAGTGACTTTTTCACGTTAATCATGTAGTTTGATATTACGTAAATATACTCATTTTTACCAATATTTCGATACTATTTCGTGTAGTATTACGATATGTGATTTGGCCTTCAAACCTCAGAATTTCGCATAATATTGCATTTTAAGCAAGTTTTCTTGCATTTTGTTTCGTACGAAAAATCATCGAATTTAGCCATATTTTGACGTTTATCATCCCCTTTTCCTTTATGTGATTTAAACAAAATATCATCGAATTAGGCAATATTTTGCCGTTTTCCACGTTTTTGTGAATTTTCAGTCTATGGGTATTAATTCATATATATACGATAAAAATGATGCAAACATATAATTGATTAGATAATAACCTTAAATACTTCATTTTCAATCATCTATTTGTTTCTCGTTAAAATACTGAGTAAGATATTGAAAGGGGGAGAAGTTCGGTTTTTATTGCATATATCGACGTTTCAGCCGGATTAGAGCGGTTTTACGTGTACATCTTCCCTCCGTAATATAAACGGAAAATCAAGAACATTTTAGTTAATTCTAATGAAAACACATTGTTTTTTTATCATTTGTATTGGAAACAACATTTTCATATGTCTTTTCTTAGATCTAAATAATACGAAACCTCGCTCAATGATTTGAAGTTAAAATCCTCAAATATGGTAAAATAGTGACTTTTTCACGGGAATCATGTAGTTTGATATTACGTAAATATACTCATTTTTACCAATATTTTGATACTATTTCATGTAGTATTACGATATGTGATTTGGCCTTCAAATCTCAGAATTTCCCATAATTTAAGCAAGTTTTCTTGCAATTTGTTTCGTACGAAAAATCATCGAATTTAGCAATATTTTGACGTTCATCATCCCCTTTTCCTTTATGTGATTTAAACAAAATATCATCGAATTAGGCAATATTTTGCCGTTTTTCCACGTTTTTGTGAATTTTCAGTTTATGGGTTTTAATTCATTATATATACGATAAAAATGATGCAAACACATAATTGATTAGATAATAACCTTAAATACTTCATTTTCAATCATCTATTTGTTTCTCGTTAAAATACTGAGTAAGATATTGAAAGGGGGAGAAGTTCGGTTTTTATTGCATATATCGACGTTTCAGCCGGATTAGAGCGGTTTTACGTGTATATCTTCCCTCCGTAATATAAACGGAAAATCAAGAACATTTTAGTAAATTCTAATGAAAACAAAATGCTTTTTATCATTTGTATTGGAAACAACATTGTCATATGTCTTTTCTTAGATCTAAATAATACGAAACCTCGCTCAATGATTTGTAGTTAAAATCCTCATATATGGTAAAATAGTGACTTTTTCACGGGAATCATGTAGTTTGATATTACGTAAATATACTCATTTTTACCAATATTTCGATACTATTTCATGTAGTATTACGATATGTGATTTGGCCTTCAAATCTCAGAATTTCGCATAATATTGCATTTTAAGCAAGTTTTCTTGCATTTTGTTTCGTACGAAAAATCATTGAATTTAGCAATATTTTGACGTTTATCATCCCCTTTTCCTTTATGTGATTTAAACAAAATATCACCGAATTAGGCCATATTTTGCCGTTTTTCCTTGATTTTTGTAAATTTTCTGTTTATGGGTATTAATTCATTATATATACGATAAAAATGATGCAAATACATAATTGATTAGATAATAACCTTAAATACTTCATTTTCAATCATCTATTTGTTTCTCGTTAAAATACTGAGTAAGATATTGAAGGGGGGAGAAGTTCGGTTTTTATTGCATATATCGACGTTTCAGCCGGATTAGAGCAGTTTTACGTGTAAATCTTCCCTCCGTAATATAAACGGAAAATCAAGAACATTTTAGTTAATTCTAATGAAAACACATTGTTTTTTTATCATTTGTATTGGAAATAACATTGTCATATGTCTTTTCTTAGATCTAAATAATACGAAACCTCGCTCAATGATTTGTAGTTAAAATCCTCATATATGGTAAAATAGTGACTTTTTCACGGGAATCATGTAGTTTGATATTACGTAAATATACTCATTTTTACCAATATTTTGATACTATTTCAAGTAGTATTACGATATGTGATTTGGCCTTCAAATCTCAGAATTTCGCATAATATTGCATTTTAAGCAAGTTTTCTTGCATTTTGTTTCGTACGAAAAATCATCGAATTTAGCAATATTTTGACGTTCATCATCCCCTTTTCCTTTATGTGATTTAAACAAAATATCATCGAATTAGGCAATATTTTGCCGTTTTTCCACGTTTTTGTGAATTTTCAGTTTATGGGTATTAATTCATTATATATACGATAAAAATGATGCAAACACATAATTGATTAGATATTAACCTTAAATACTTCATTTTCAATCAACTATTTATTTTTCGTTAAAATACTGAGTAAGATATTGAAAAGGGGAGAAGTTCTGTTTTTATTGCATATATCGACGTTTCAGCCGGAATAGAGCGGTTTTCGTATACATCTTCCATCGGTAATATAAACGGAAAATCAGTAACATTTTAGTTAATTCTAATGAAAACACATTGATTTTTATCATTTGCATTGGAAACAACATTGTCATATGTCTTTTCTTGGATCTAAATAATACGAAACCTTGCTGTATGATTTGAAGTTAAAATCCTCAAACATGGTAAAATAGTGACTTTTTCACGTTAATCATGTAGTTTGATATTACGTAAATATACTCATTTTTACCAATATTTCGATACTATTTCATGTAGTATTACGATATGTGATTTGGCCTTCAAATCTCAGAATTTCGCATAATATTGCATTTTAAGCAAGTTTTCTTGCATTTTGTTTCGTACGAAAAATCATCGAATTTAGCAATATTTTGACGTTTATCATCCCCTTTTCCTTTTTGTGATTTAAACAAAATATCATCGAATTAGGCAATATTTTGCCGTTTTCCACGTTTTTGTGAATTTTCAGTCTATGGGTATTAATTCAATATATATACGATAAAAATGATGCAAATACATAATTGATTAGATAATAACCTTAAATACTTCATTTTCAATCATCTATTTGTTTCTCGTTAAAATACTGAGTAAGATATTGAAAGGGGGAGAAGTTCGGTTTTTATTGCATATATCGACGTTTCAGCCGGATTAGAGCGGTTTTACTTGTATATCTTCCCTCCGTAATATAAACGGAAAATCAAGAACATTTTAGTTAATTCTAATGAAAACACATTGATTTTTATCATTTTTATTGGAAACAACATTGTCATATGTCTTTTCTTGGATCTAAATAATACAAAACCTTGCTGTATGATTTGAAGTTAAAATCCTCAAACATGGTAAAATAGTGACTTTTTCACGTTAATCATGTAGTTTGATATTACGTAAATATACTCATTTTTACCAATATTTCGATACTATTTCATGTAGTATTACGATATGTGATTTGGCCTTCAAATCTCAGAATTTCGCATAATATTGCATTTTAAGCAAGTTTTCTTGCATTTTGTTTCGTACGAAAAATCATCGAATTTAGCAATATTTTGACGTTTATCATCCCCTTTCCTTTATGTGATTTAAACAAAATATCATCGAATTAGGCAATATTTTGCCGTTTTCCACGTTTTTGTGAATTTTCAGTCTATGGGTATTAATTCATATATATACGATAAAAATGATGCAAACACATAATTGATTAAATGATAACCTTAAATACTTCATTTTCAATCATCTATTTGTTTCTCGTTAAAATACTGAGTAAGATATTGAAAAGGGAAGAAGTTCGGTTTTTATTGCATATATCGACGTTTCAGCCGGATTAGAGCGGGTTTACGTGTACATCTTCCCTCGGTAATATAAACGGAAAATCAAGAACATTTTAGTTAATTCTAATAAAAACACATTGTTTTCTTATCATTTGTATTGGAAACAACATTGTCATATCTCTTTTCTTGGATCTAAATAATACGAAACCTCGCACAATGATTTGAAGTTAAAATCCTCAAATATGGTAAAATAGTGACTTTTTCACGTTAATCATGTAGTTTGATATTATGTAAATATACTCATTTTTACCAATATTTCGATACTATTTCATGTAGTATTACGATATGTGATTTGGCCTTCAAACCTCAGAATTTCGCATAATATTGCATTTTAAGCAAGTTTTCCTGCATTTTGTTTCGTACGAAAAATCATCGAATTTAGCAATATTTTGACGTTTATCATCCCCCTTTTCCTTTATGTGATTTAAACAAAATATCATCGAATTAGGCAATATTTTGCCGTTTTCCACGTTTTTGTGAATTTTCAGTCTATGGGTATTAATTCATATATATACGATAAAAATGATGCAAACATATAATTGATTAGATAATAACCTTAAATACTTCATTTTCAATCATCTATTTGTTTCTCGTTAAAATACTGAGTAAGATACTGAAAACGGGAGAAGTTCGGTTTTTATTGCATATATCGACGTTTCAGCCGGATTAGAGCGGTTTACGTGTACATCTTCCCTCGGTAATATAAACGGAAAATCAAAAACATTTTAGTAAATTCTAATGAAAACAAATTGCTTTTTATCATTTGTATTGGAAACAACATTGTCATATGTCTTTTCTTGGATCTAAATAATACGAAACCTCGCTCAATGATTTGAAGTTAAAATCCTCAAATTTGGTAAAATAGTGACTTTTTCACGTTAATCATGTAGTTTGATATTACGTAAATATACTCATTTTTACCAATATTTCGATACTATTTCATGTAGTATTACGATATGTGATTTGGCCTTGAAACCTCAGAATTTCGCATAATATTGCATTTTAAGCAAGTTTTCTTGCATTTTGTTTCGTACGAAAAATCATCGAATTTAGCAATATTTTGACGTTCATCATCCCCTTTTCCTTTATGTGATTTAAACAAAATATCATCGAATTAGGCAATATTTTGCCGTTTTTCCACGTTTTTGTGAATTTTCAGTTTATGGGTATTAATTCATTATATATACGATAAAAATGATGCAAACACATAATTGATTAGATATTAACCTTAAATACTACATTTTCAATCAACTATTTCTTTTTCGTTAAAATACTGAGTAAGATATTGAAAAGGGGAGAAGTTCTGTTTTTATTGCATATATCGACGTTTCAGCCGGAATAGAGCGGTTTTCGTATACATCTTCCATCGGTAATATAAACGGAAAATCAGTAACATTTTAGTTAATTCTAATGAAAACACATTGATTTTTATCATTTGCATTGGAAACAACATTGTCATATGTCTTTTCTTGGATCTAAATAATACGAAACCTTGCTGTATGATTTGAAGTTAAAATCCTCAAATATGGTTAATAGTGACTTTTTTCACGTTTTTCATGTAGTTTGATATTACGTAAATATATTCATTTTTACCAATATTTCGATACTATTTCATGTAGTATCACGATATGTGATTTGGCCTTCAAATCACAGAATTTCGGATAATATTGCATTTTAAGCAAGTTTTCTTGCATTTTGTTTCGTACGAAAAATCATCGAATTTAGCAATATTTTGACGTTTATCATCCCCTTTTCCTTTTTGTGATTTAAACAAAATATCATCGAATTAGGCAATATTTTGCCGTTTTCCACGTTTTTGTGAATTTTCAGTCTATGGGTATTAATTCAATATATATACGATAAAAATGATGCAAATACATAATTGATTAGATAATAACCTTAAATACTTCATTTTCAATCATCTATTTGTTTCTCGTTAAAATACTGAGTAAGATATTGAAAGGGGGAGAAGTTCGGTTTTTATTGCATATATCGACGTTTCAGCCGGATTAGAGCGGTTTTACTTGTATATCTTCCCTCCGTAATATAAACGGAAAATCAAGAACATTTTAGTTAATTCTAATGAAAACACATTGATTTTTATCATTTTTATTGGAAACAACATTGTCATATGTCTTTTCTTGGATCTAAATAATACAAAACCTTGCTGTATGATTTGAAGTTAAAATCCTCAAACATGGTAAAATAGTGACTTTTTCACGTTAATCATGTAGTTTGATATTACGTAAATATACTCATTTTTACCAATATTTCGATACTATTTCATGTAGTATTACGATATGTGATTTGGCCTTCAAATCTCAGAATTTCGCATAATATTGCATTTTAAGCAAGTTTTCTTGCATTTTGTTTCGTACGAAAAATCATCGAATTTAGCAATATTTTGACGTTTATCATCCCCTTTCCTTTATGTGATTTAAACAAAATATCATCGAATTAGGCAATATTTTGCCGTTTTCCACGTTTTTGTGAATTTTCAGTCTATGGGTATTAATTCATATATATACGATAAAAATGATGCAAACACATAATTGATTAAATGATAACCTTAAATACTTCATTTACAATCATCTATTTGTTTCTCGTTAAAATACTGAGTAAGATATTGAAAAGGGAAGAAGTTCGGTTTTTATTGCATATATCGACGTTTCAGCCGGATTAGAGCGGGTTTACGTGTACATCTTCCCTCGGTAATATAAACGGAAAATCAAGAACATTTTAGTTAATTCTAATAAAAACACATTGTTTTCTTATCATTTGTATTGGAAACAACATTGTCATATCTCTTTTCTTGGATCTAAATAATACGAAACCTCGCACAATGATTTGAAGTTAAAATCCTCAAATATGGTAAAATAGTGACTTTTTCACGTTAATCATGTAGTTTGATATTATGTAAATATACTCATTTTTACCAATATTTCGATACTATTTCATGTAGTATTACGATATGTGATTTGGCCTTCAAACCTCAGAATTTCGCATAATATTGCATTTTAAGCAAGTTTTCTTGCATTTTGTTTCGTACGAAAAATCATCGAATTTAGCAATATTTTGACGTTTATCATCCCCTTTTCCTTTATGTGATTTAAACAAAATATCATCGAATTAGGCAATATTTTGCCGTTTTCCACGTTTTTGTGAATTTTCAGTCTATGGGTATTAATTCATATATATACGATAAAAATGATGCAAACATATAATTGATTAGATAATAACCTTAAATACTTCATTTTCAATCATCTATTTGTTTCTCGTTAAAATACTGAGTAAGATACTGAAAACGGGAGAAGTTCGGTTTTTATTGCATATATCGACGTTTCAGCCGGATTAGAGCGGTTTACGTGTACATCTTCCCTCGGTAATATAAACGGAAAATCAAGAACATTTTAGTAAATTCTAATGAAAACAAATTGCTTTTTATCATTTGTATTGGAAACAACATTGTCATATCTCTTTTCTTGGATCTAAATAATACGAAACCTCGCTCTATGATTTGAAGGTAAAATCCTCAAATATGGTAAAATAGTGACTTTTTCACGTTAATCATGTAGTTTGATATTACGCAAATATATTCATTTTTACCAATATTTCGATACTATTTCATGTAGTATCACGATATGTGATTTGGCCTTCGAATCTCAGAATTTCGCATAATATTGCATTTTAAGCAAGTTTTCTTGCATTTTGTTTCGTACGAAAAATCATCGAACTTAGCAATATTTTGACGTTTATCATCCCCTTTTCCTTAATGTGATTTAAACAAAATATCATCGAATTAGGCAATATTTTGCCGTTTTTCCACGTTTTTGTGAATTTTCAGTTTATGGGTATTAATTCATTATATATACGATAAAAATGATGCAAACACATAATTGATTAGATATTAACCTTAAATACTTCATTTTCAATCAACTATTTCTTTTTCGTTAAAATACTGAGTAAGATATTGAAAAGGGGAGAAGTTCTGTTTTTATTGCATATATCGACGTTTCAGCCGGAATAGAGCGGTTTTCGTATACATCTTCCATCGGTAATATAAACGGAAAATCAGTAACATTTTAGTTAATTCTAATGAAAACACATTGATTTTTATCATTTGCATTGGAAACAACATTGTCCTATGTCTTTTCTTGGATCTAAATAATACGAAACCTTGCTGTATGATTTGAAGTTAAAATCCTCAAATATGGTTAAATAGTGACTTTTTTCACGTTTTTCATGTAGTTTGATATTACGTAAGTATATTCATTTTTACCAATATTTCGATACTATTTCATGTAGTATCACGATATGTGATTTGGCCTTCAAATCACAGAATTTCGCATAATATTGCATTTTAAGCAAGTTTTCTTGCATTTTGTTTCGTACGAAAAATCATCGAATTTAGCAATATTTTGACGTTCATCATCCCCTTTTCCTTTATGTGATTTAAACAAAATATCATCGAATTAGGCAATATTTTGCCGTTTTTCCACGTTTTTGTGAATTTTCAGTTTATGGGATTTAATTCATTATATATACGATAAAAATGATGCAAACACATAATTGATTAGATAATAACCTTAAATACTTCATTTTCAATCATCTATTTGTTTCTCGTTAAAATACTGAGTAAGATATTGAAAAGGGAAGAAGTTCGGTTTTTATTGCATATATCGACGTTTCAGCCGGATTAGAGCGGTTTTACGTGCACATCTTCCCTCGGCAATATAAACGGAAATTCAAGAACATTTTAGTTAATTCTAATGAAAACACACTGTTTTTTATCATTTGTATTGGAAACAACATTGTCATATGTCTTTTCTTGGATCTAAATAATACGAAACCTCGCTCAATGATTTGAAGTTAAAATCCTCAAATATGGTTAAATAGTGACTTTTTTCACGTTTTTCATGTAGTTTGATATTACGTAAATATATTCATTTTTACCAATATTTCGATACTATTTCATGTAGTATCACGATATGTGATTTGGCCTTCAAATCACAGAATTTCGCATAATATTGCATTTTAAGCAAGTTTTCTTGCATTTTGTTTCGTACGAAAAATCATCGAATTTAGCAATATTTTGACGTTTATCATCCCCTTTTCCTTTTATGTGATTTAAACAAAATATCATCGATTTAGGCAATATTTTGCCGTTTTCCACGTTTTTGTGAATTTTCAGTCTATGGGTATTAATTCATTATATATACGATAAAAATGATGCAAACACATAATTCATTAGATAATAACTTTAAATACTTCATTTTCAAACAACTATTTCTTCCTCGTTAAAATACTGAGTATGATATTGAAAGGGGGAGAAGTTCGGTTTTTATTGCATATATAGACGTTTCAGCCGGATTAGAGCGGTTTTACTTGTATATCTTCCCTCCGTAATATAAACGGAAAATCAAGAACATTTTAGTTAATTCTAATGAAAACACATTGATTTTTATCATTTGTATTGGAAACAACATTGTCATATGTCTTTTCTTGGATCTAAATAATGCGAAACCTTGCTCTATGATTTGAAGGTAAAATCCTCAAATATGGTAAAATAGTGACTTTTCACGTTAATCATGTAGTTTGATATTATGCATATATATTCATTTTTACCAATATTTCGATACTATTTCATGTAGTATCACGATATGTGATTTGGCCTTCGAATCTCAGAATTTCGCATAATATTGCATTTTAAGCAAGTTTTCTTGCATTTTGTTTCGTACGAAAAATCATCGAACTTAGCAATATTTTGACGTTTATCATCCCTTTTCCTTTATGTGATTTAAACAAAATATCATCGAATTAGGCAATATTTTGGCGTTTTTCCACGTTTTTGTGAATTTTCAGTTTATGGGTATTAATTAATTATATATGCGATAAAAATGATGCAAACACATAATTCATTAGATAATAACTTTAAATACTTCATTTTCAAACAACTATTTCTTCCTCGTTAAAATACTGAGTATGATATTGCATTGGGGAGAAGTTTTGATTTTATTGCATATATCGACGTTTCAGCCGGAATAGAGCGGTTTTCGTGTACATCTTCCATCGGTAATATAAACTAAAAATCAGGAACATTTTAGTTAATTCTAATGAAAACTCATTGATTTTTATCATTTGTATTGGAAACAACATTGTCATATGTCTTTTCTTGGATCTAAATAATACGAAACCTCGCTCAATGATTTGAAGTTAAAATCCTCAAATATGGTAAAATAGTGACTTTTTCACGTTAATCATGTAGTTTGATGTTACGTATATATATTCATTTTTACCAATATTTCGATACTATTTCATGTAGTATTACGATATGTGATTTGGCCTTGAAATCTCAGAATTTCGCATAATATTGCATTTTAAGCAAGTTTTCTTGCATTTTGTTTCGTACGAAAAATCATCGAATTTAGCAATATTTTGACGTTTATCATCCCCTTTTCCTTTATGTGATTTAAACAAAATATCATCGAATTAGGCAATATTTTGCCGTTTTCCACGTTTTTGTGAATTTTCAGTCTATTGGTATTAATTCATATATATACGATAAAATGATGCAAACACATAATTCATTAGATGATAACCTTAAATACTTCATTTTCAATCATCTATTTGTTTCTCGTTAAAATACTGAGTAAGATATTGAAAAGGGGAGAAGTTCGGTTTTTATTGCATATATCGACGTTTCAGCCGGATTAGAGCGGTTTTACGTGTACATCTTCCCTCGGCAATATAAACGGAAATTCAAGAACATTTTAGTTAATTCTAATGAAAACACACTGTTTTTTATCATTTGTATTGGAAACAACATTGTCATATGTCTTTTCTTGGATCTAAATAATACGAAACCTCGCTCAATGATTTGAAGTTAAAATCCTCAAATTTGGTAAAATAGTGACTTTTTCACGTTAATCATGTAGTTTGATATTACGTAAATATATTCATTTTTACCAATATTTCGATACTATTTCATGTTGTATTACGATATGTGATTTGGCCTTCAAATCTCCGAATTTCGCATAATATTGCATTTTAAGCAAGTTTTCTTGCATTTTGTTTCGTACGAAAAATCATCGAATTTAGCAATATTTTGACGTTCATCATCCCCTTTTCCTTTATGTGATTTAAACAAAATATCATCGAATTAGGCAATATTTTGCCGTTTTTCCTTGATTTTTGTAAATTTTCTGTTTATGGGTATTAATTCATTATATATACGATAAAAATGATGCAAATACATAATTGATTAGATAATAACCTTAAATACTTCATTTTCAATCATCTATTTGTTTCTCGTTAAAATACTGAGTAAGATATTGAAGGGGGGAGAAGTTCGGTTTTTATTGCATATATCGACGTTTCAGCCGGATTAGAGCAGTTTTACGTGTACATCTTCCCTCCGTAATATAAACGGAAAATCAAGAACATTTTAGTTAATTCTAATGAAAACACATTGTTTTTTTATCATTTGTATTGGAAACAACATTTTCATATGTCTTTTCTGAGATCTAAATAATACGAAACCTCGCTCAATGATTTGTAGTTAAAATCCTCATATATGGTAAAATAGTGACTTTTTCACGGGAATCATGTAGTTTGATATTACGTAAATATACTCATTTTTACCAATACTTTGATACTATTTCATGTAGTATTACGATATGTGATTTGGCCTTCAAATCTCAGAATTTCGCATAATATTGCATTTTAAGCAAGTTTTCTTGCATTTTGTTTCGTACGAAAAATCATCGAATTTAGCAATATTTTGACGTTCATCATCCCCTTTTCCTTTATGTGATTTAAACAAAATATCATCGAATTAGGCAATATTTTGCCGTTTTTCCACGTTTTTGTGAATTTTCAGTTTATGGGTATTAATTCATTATATATACGATAAAAATGATGCAAACACATAATTGATTAGATATTAACCTTAAATACTTCATTTTCAATCATCTATTTCTTTTTCGTTAAAATACTGAGTAAGATATTGAAAAGGGAAGTACTGTTTTTATTGCATATATCGACGTTTCAGCCGGAATAGAGCGGTTTTCGTATACATCTTCCATCGGTAATATAAACGGAAAATCAGTAACATTTTAGTTAATTCTAATGAAAACACATTGATTTTTATCATTTGCATTGGAAACAACATTGTCATATGTCTTTTCTTGGATCTAAATAATACGAAACCTTGCTGTATGATTTGAAGTTAAAATCCTCAAACATGGTAAAATAGTGACTTTTTCACGTTAATCATGTAGTTTGATATTACGTAAATATACTCATTTTTACCAATATTTCGATACTATTTCATGTAGTATTACGATATGTGATTTGGTCTTCAAATCTCAGAATTTCGCATAATATTGCATTTTAAGCAAGTTTTCTTGCATTTTGTTTCGTACGAAAAATCATATAATTTAGCAATATTTTGGCGTTTATCATCCCCTTTTCCTTTATGTGATTTAAACAAAATATCACCGAATTAGGCCATATTTTGCCGTTTTTCCTTGATTTTTGTAAATTTTCTGTTTATGGGTATTAATTCTTTATATATACGATAAAAATGATGCAAATACATAATTGATTAGATAATAACCTTAAATACTTCATTTTCAATCATCTATTTGTTTCTCGTTAAAATACTGAGTAAGATATTGAAGGGGGGAGAAGTTCGGTTTTTATTGCATATATCGACGTTTCAGCCGGATTAGAGCAGTTTTACGTGTAAATCTTCCCTCCGTAATATAAACGGAAAATCAAGAACATTTTAGTTAATTCTAATGAAAACACATTGTTTTTTTATCATTTGTATTGGAAACAACATTGTCATATGTCTTTTCTTAGATCTAAATAATACGAAACCTCGCTCAATGATTTGTAGTTAAAATCCTCATATATGGTAAAATAGTGACTTTTTCACGGGAATCATGTAGTTTGATATTACGTAAATATACTCATTTTTACCAATATTTTGATACTATTTCATGTAGTATTACGATATGTGATTTGGCCTTCAAATCTCAGAATTTCGCATAATATTGCATTTTAAGCAAGTTTTCTTGCATTTTGTTTCGTACGAAAAATCATCGAATTTAGCAATATTTTGACGTTCATCATCCCCTTTTCCTTTATGTGATTTAAACAAAATATCATCGAATTAGGCAATATTTTGCCGTTTTTCCACGTTTTTGTGAATTTTCAGTTTATGGGTATTAATTCATTATATATACGATAAAAATGATGCAAACACATAATTGATTAGATATTAACCTTAAATACTTCATTTTCAATCAACTATTTCTTTTTCGTTAAAATACTGAGTAAGATATTGAAAAGGGGAGAAGTTCTGTTTTTATTGCATATATCGACGTTTCAGCCGGAATAGAGCGGTTTTCGTATACATCTTCCATCGGTAATATAAACGGAAAATCAGTAACATTTTAGTTAATTCTAATGAAAACACATTGATTTTTATCATTTGCATTGGAAACAACATTGTCATATGTCTTTTCTTGGATCTAAATAATACGAAACCTCGCTCTATGATTTGAAGGTAAAATCCTCAAATATGGTAAAATAGTGACTTTTTCACGTTAATCATGTAGTTTGATATTACGCAAATATATTCATTTTTACCAATATTTCGATACTATTTCATGTAGTATCACGATATGTGATTTGGCCTTCGAATCTCAGAATTTCGCATAATATTGCATTTAAAGCAAGTTTTCTTGCATTTTGTTTCGTACGAAAAATCATCGAACTTAGCAATATTTTGACGTTTATCATCCCCTTTTCCTTTATGTGATTTAAACAAAATATCATCGAATTAGGCAATATTTTGCCGTTTTTCCTCGTTTTTGTGAATTTTCAGTTTATGGGTATTAATTCATTATATATACGATAAAAATGATGCAAACACATAATTGATTAGATAATAACCTTAAATACTTCATTTTCAATCATCTATTTGTTTCTCGTTAAAATACTGAGTAAGATATTGAAAGGGGGAGAAGTTCGGTTTTTATTGCATATATCGACGTTTCAGCCGGATTAGAGCGGTTTTACGTGTACATCTTCCCTCCGTAATATAAACGGAAAATCAAGAACATTTTAGTTAATTCTAATGAAAACACATTGTTTTTTTATCATTTGTATTGGAAACAACATTTTCATATGTCTTTTCTTAGATCTAAATAATACGAAACCTCGCTCAATGATTTGAAGTTAAAATCCTCAAATATGGTAAAATAGTGACTTTTTCACGTTAATCATGTAGTTTGATATTACGTAAATATACTCATTTTTACCAATATTTCGATACTATTTCGTGTAGTATTACGATATGTGATTTGGCCTTCAAACCTCAGAATTTCGCATAATATTGCATTTTAAGCAAGTTTTCTTGCATTTTGTTTCGTACGAAAAATCATCGAATTTAGCCATATTTTGACGTTTATCATCCCCTTTTCCTTTATGTGATTTAAACAAAATATCATCGAATTAGGCAATATTTTGCCGTTTTCCACGTTTTTGTGAATTTTCAGTCTATGGGTATTAATTCATATATATACGATAAAAATGATGCAAACATATAATTGATTAGATAATAACCTTAAATACTTCATTTTCAATCATCTATTTGTTTCTCGTTAAAATACTGAGTAAGATATTGAAAGGGGGAGAAGTTCGGTTTTTATTGCATATATCGACGTTTCAGCCGGATTAGAGCGGTTTTACGTGTACATCTTCCCTCCGTAATATAAACGGAAAATCAAGAACATTTTAGTTAATTCTAATGAAAACACATTGTTTTTTTATCATTTGTATTGGAAACAACATTTTCATATGTCTTTTCTTAGATCTAAATAATACGAAACCTCGCTCAATGATTTGAAGTTAAAATCCTCAAATATGGTAAAATAGTGACTTTTTCACGGGAATCATGTAGTTTGATATTACGTAAATATACTCATTTTTACCAATATTTTGATACTAGTTCATGTAGTATTACGATATGTGATTTGGCCTTCAAATCTCAGAATTTCCCATAATTTAAGCAAGTTTTCTTGCAATTTGTTTCGTACGAAAAATCATCGAATTTAGCAATATTTTGACGTTCATCATCCCCTTTTCCTTTATGTGATTTAAACAAAATATCATCGAATTAGGCAATATTTTGCCGTTTTTCCACGTTTTTGTGAATTTTCAGTTTATGGGTTTTAATTCATTATATATACGATAAAAATGATGCAAACACATAATTGATTAGATAATAACCTTAAATACTTCATTTTCAATCATCTATTTGTTTCTCGTTAAAATACTGAGTAAGATATTGAAAGGGGGAGAAGTTCGGTTTTTATTGCATATATCGACGTTTCAGCCGGATTAGAGCGGTTTTACGTGTATATCTTCCCTCCGTAATATAAACGGAAAATCAAGAACATTTTAGTAAATTCTAATGAAAACAAAATGCTTTTTATCATTTGTATTGGAAACAACATTGTCATATGTCTTTTCTTAGATCTAAATAATACGAAACCTCGCTCAATGATTTGTAGTTAAAATCCTCATATATGGTAAAATAGTGACTTTTTCACGGGAATCATGTAGTTTGATATTACGTAAATATACTCATTTTTACCAATATTTCGATACTATTTCATGTAGTATTACGATATGTGATTTGGCCTTCAAATCTCAGAATTTCGCATAATATTGCATTTTAAGCAAGTTTTCTTGCATTTTGTTTCGTACGAAAAATCATTGAATTTAGCAATATTTTGACGTTTATCATCCCCTTTTCCTTTATGTGATTTAAACAAAATATCACCGAATTAGGCCATATTTTGCCGTTTTTCCTTGATTTTTGTAAATTTTCTGTTTATGGGTATTAATTCATTATATATACGATAAAAATGATGCAAATACATAATTGATTAGATAATAACCTTAAATACTTCATTTTCAATCATCTATTTGTTTCTCGTTAAAATACTGAGTAAGATATTGAAGGGGGGAGAAGTTCGGTTTTTATTGCATATATCGACGTTTCAGCCGGATTAGAGCAGTTTTACGTGTAAATCTTCCCTCCGTAATATAAACGGAAAATCAAGAACATTTTAGTTAATTCTAATGAAAACACATTGTTTTTTTATCATTTGTATTGGAAATAACATTGTCATATGTCTTTTCTTAGATCTAAATAATACGAAACCTCGCTCAATGATTTGTAGTTAAAATCCTCATATATGGTAAAATAGTGACTTTTTCACGGGAATCATGTAGTTTGATATTACGTAAATATACTCATTTTTACCAATATTTTGATACTATTTCAAGTAGTATTACGATATGTGATTTGGCCTTCAAATCTCAGAATTTCGCATAATATTGCATTTTAAGCAAGTTTTCTTGCATTTTGTTTCGTACGAAAAATCATCGAATTTAGCAATATTTTGACGTTCATCATCCCCTTTTCCTTTATGTGATTTAAACAAAATATCATCGAATTAGGCAATATTTTGCCGTTTTTCCACGTTTTTGTGAATTTTCAGTTTATGGGTATTAATTCATTATATATACGATAAAAATGATGCAAACACATAATTGATTAGATATTAACCTTAAATACTTCATTTTCAATCAACTATTTATTTTTCGTTAAAATACTGAGTAAGATATTGAAAAGGGGAGAAGTTCTGTTTTTATTGCATATATCGACGTTTCAGCCGGAATAGAGCGGTTTTCGTATACATCTTCCATCGGTAATATAAACGGAAAATCAGTAACATTTTAGTTAATTCTAATGAAAACACATTGATTTTTATCATTTGCATTGGAAACAACATTGTCATATGTCTTTTCTTGGATCTAAATAATACGAAACCTTGCTGTATGATTTGAAGTTAAAATCCTCAAACATGGTAAAATAGTGACTTTTTCACGTTAATCATGTAGTTTGATATTACGTAAATATACTCATTTTTACCAATATTTCGATACTATTTCATGTAGTATTACGATATGTGATTTGGCCTTCAAATCTCAGAATTTCGCATAATATTGCATTTTAAGCAAGTTTTCTTGCATTTTGTTTCGTACAAAAAATCATCGAATTTAGCAATATTTTGACGTTTATCATCCCCTTTTCCTTTATGTGATTTAAACAAAATATCATCGAATTAGGCAATATTTTGCCGTTTTCCACGTTTTTGTGAATTTTCAGTCTATGGGTATTAATTCATATATATACGATAAAAATGATGCAAACACATAATTAATTAAATGATAACCTTAAATACTTCATTTTCAATCATCTATTTGTTTCTCGTTAAAATACTGAGTAAGATATTGAAAAGGGGAGAAGTTCGGTTTTTATTGCATATATCGACGTTTCAGCCGGATTAGAGCGGTTTTACGTGTACATCTTCCCTCGGTAATATAAACGGAAAATCAAGAACATTTTAGTTAATTCTAATAAAAACACATTGTTTTTTTATCATTTGTATTGGAAACAACATTGTCATATCTCTTTTCTTGGATCTAAATAATACGAAACCTCGCTCAATGATTTGAAGTTAAAATCCTCAAATTTGGTAAAATAGTGACTTTTTCACGTTAATCATGTAGTTTGATATTACGTAAATATACTCATTTTTACCAATATTTCGATACTATTTCATGTAGTATTACGATATGTGATTTAGCCTTCAAACCTCAGAATTTCGCATAATATTGCATTTTAAGCAAGTTTTCTTGCATTTTGTTTCGTACGAAAAATCATCGAATTTAGCAATATTTTGACGTTTATCATCCCCTTTTCCTTTATGTGATTTAAACAAAATATCATCGAATTAGGCAATATTTTGCCGTTTTCCACGTTTTTGTGAATTTTCAGTCTATGGGTATTAATTCATATATATACGATAAAAATGATGCAAACATATAATTGATTAGATAATAACCTTAAATACTTCATTTTCAATCATCTATTTGTTTCTCGTTAAAATACTGAGTAAGATACTGAAAACGGGAGAAGTTCGGTTTTTATTGCATATATCGACGTTTCAGCCGGATTAGAGCGGTTTACGTGTACATCTTCCCTCGGTAATATAAACGGAAAATCAAAAACATTTTAGTAAATTCTAATGAAAACAAAATGCTTTTTATCATTTGTATTGGAAACAACATTGTCATATGTCTTTTCTTGGATCTAAATAATACGAAACCTTGCTCTATGATTTGAAGGTAAAATCCTCAAATATGGTAAAATAGTGACTTTTTCACGTTAATCATGTAGTTTGATATTACGCAAATATATTCATTTTTACCAATATTTCGATACTATTTCATGTAGTATCACGATATGTGATTTGGCCTTCGAATCTCAGAATTTCGCATAATATTGCATTTAAAGCAAGTTTTCTTGCATTTTGTTTCGTACGAAAAATCATCGAACTTAGCAATATTTTGACGTTTATCATCCCCTTTTCCTTTATGTGATTTAGACAAAATATCATCGTATTAGGCAATATTTTGCCGTTTTCCAAGTTTTAGTGAATTTTCAGTCTATGGGTATTAATTCATATATATACGATAAAAATGATGCAAACATATAATTGATTAGATAATAACCTTAAATACTTCATTTTCAATCATCTATTTGTTTCTCGTTAAAATACTGAGTAAGATACTGAAAACGGGAGAAGTTCGGTTTTTATTGCATATATCGACGTTTCAGCCGGATTAGAGCGGTTTTACGTGTACATCTTCCCTCCGTAATATAAACGGAAAATCAAGAACATTTTAGTTAATTCTAATGAAAACACATTGTTTTTTTATCATTTGTATTGGAAACAACATTTTCATATGTCTTTTCTTAGATCTAAATAATACGAAACCTCGCTCAATGATTTGAAGTTAAAATCCTCAAATATGGTAAAATAGTGACTTTTTCACGGGAATCATGTAGTTTGATATTACGTAAATATACTCATTTTTACCAATATTTTGATACTATTTCATGTAGTATTACGATATGTGATTTGGCCTTCAAATCTCAGAATTTCCCATAATTTAAGCAAGTTTTCTTGCAATTTGTTTCGTACGAAAAATCATCGAATTTAGCAATATTTTGACGTTCATCATCCCCTTTTCCTTTATGTGATTTAAACAAAATATCATCAAATTAGGCTATATTTTGCCGTTTTTCCACGTTTTTGTGAATTTTCAGTTTATGGGTTTTAATTCATTATATATACGATAAAAATGATGCAAACACATAATTGATTAGATAATAACCTTAAATACTTCATTTTCAATCATCTATTTGTTTCTCGTTAAAATACTGAGTAAGATATTGAAAGGGGGAGAAGTTCGGTTTTTATTGCATATATCGACGTTTCAGCCGGATTAGAGCGGTTTTACGTGTACATCTTCCCTCGGTAATATAAACGGAAAATCAAGAACATTTTAGTTAATTCTAATAAAAACACATTGTTTTTTTATCATTTGTATTGGAAATAACATTGTCATATCTCTTTTCTTGGATCTAAATAATACGAAACCTCGCTCAATGATTTGAAGTTAAAATCCTCAAATTTGGTAAAATAGTGACTTTTTCACGTTAATCATGTAGTTTGATATTACGTAAATATACTCATTTTTACCAATATTTCGATACTATTTCATGTAGTATTACGATATGTGATTTGGCCTTCAAACCTCAGAATTTCGCATAATATTGCATTTTAAGCAAGTTTTCTTGCATTTTGTTTCGTACGAAAAATCATCGAATTTAGCAATATTTTGACGTTTATCATCCCCTTTTCCTTTATGTGATTTAAACAAAATATCATCGAATTAGGCAATATTTTGCCGTTTTCCACGTTTTTGTGAATTTTCAGTCTATGGGTATTAATTCATATATATACGATAAAAATGATGCAAACATATAATTGATTAGATAATAACCTTAAATACTTCATTTTCAATCATCTATTTGTTTCTCGTTAAAATACTGAGTAAGATACTGAAAACGGGAGAAGTTCGGTTTTTATTGCATATATCGACGTTTCAGCCGGAATAGAGCGGTTTACGTGTACATCTTCCCTCGGTAATATAAACGGAAAATCAAAAACATTTTAGTAAATTCTAATGAAAACAAAATGCTTTTTATCATTTGTATTGGAAACAACATTGTCATATGTCTTTTCTTGGATCTAAATAATACGAAACCTTGCTGTATGATTTGAAGTTAAAATCCTCAAACATGGTAAAATAGTGACTTTTTCACGTTAATCATGTAGTTTGATATTACGTAAATATACTCATTTTTACCAATATTTCGATACTATTTCATGTAGTATTACGATATGTGATTTGGCCTTCAAATCTCAGAATTTCGCATAATATTGCATTTTAAGCAAGTTTTCTTGCATTTTGTTTCGTACGAAAAATCATCGAATTTAGCAATATTTTGACGTTTATCATCCCCTTTTCCTTTATGTGATTTAAACAAAATATCATCGAATTAGGCAATATTTTGCCGTTTTCCACGTTTTTGTAAATTTTCAGCCTATGGGTATTAATTCATATATATACGATAAAAATGATGCAAACATATAATTGATTAGATAATAACCTTAAATACTTCATTTTCAATCATCTATTTGTTTCTCGTTAAAATACTGAGTAAGATACTGAAAACGGGAGAAGTTCGGTTTTTATTGCATATATCGACGTTTCAGCCGGATTAGAGCGGTTTACGTGTACATCTTCCCTCGGTAATATAAACGGAAAATCAAAAACATTTTAGTAAATTCTAATGAAAACAAAATGCTTTTTATCATTTGTATTGGAAACAACATTGTCATATGTCTTTTCTTGGATCTAAATAATACGAAACCTTGCTCTATGATTTGAAGGTAAAATCCTCAAATATGGTAAAATAGTGACTTTTTCACGTTAATCATGTAGTTTGATATTACGCAAATATATTCATTTTTACCAATATTTCGATACTATTTCATGTAGTATCACGATATGTGATTTGGCCTTCGAATCTCAGAATTTCGCATAATATTGCATTTAAAGCAAGTTTTCTTGCATTTTGTTTCGTACGAAAAATCATCGAACTTAGCAATATTTTGACGTTTATCATCCCCTTTTCCTTTATGTGATTTAGACAAAATATCATCGTATTAGGCAATATTTTGCCGTTTTCCAAGTTTTAGTGAATTTTCAGTCTATGGGTATTAATTCATATATATACGATAAAAATGATGCAAACATATAATTGATTAGATAATAACCTTAAATACTTCATTTTCAATCATCTATTTGTTTCTCGTTAAAATACTGAGTAAGATACTGAAAACGGGAGAAGTTCGGTTTTTATTGCATATATCGACGTTTCAGCCGGATTAGAGCGGTTTTACGTGTACATCTTCCCTCGGTAATATAAACGGAAAATCAAGAACATTTTAGTTAATTCTAATAAAAACACATTGTTTTTTTATCATTTGTATTGGAAATAACATTGTCATATCTCTTTTCTTGGATCTAAATAATACGAAACCTCGCTCAATGATTTGAAGTTAAAATCCTCAAATTTGGTAAAATAGTGACTTTTTCACGTTAATCATGTAGTTTGATATTACGTAAATATACTCATTTTTACCAATATTTCGATACTATTTCATGTAGTATTACGATATGTGATTTGGCCTTCAAACCTCAGAATTTCGCATAATATTGCATTTTAAGCAAGTTTTCTTGCATTTTGTTTCGTACGAAAAATCATCGAATTAGGCAATATTTTGCCGTTTTCCACGTTTTTGTGAATTTTCAGTCTATGGGTATTAATTCATATATATACGATAAAAATGATGCAAACATATAATTGATTAGATAATAACCTTAAATACTTCATTTTCAATCATCTATTTGTTTCTCGTTAAAATACTGAGTAAGATACTGAAAACGGGAGAAGTTCGGTTTTTATTGCATATATCGACGTTTCAGCCGGAATAGAGCGGTTTACGTGTACATCTTCCCTCGGTAATATAAACGGAAAATCAAAAACATTTTAGTAAATTCTAATGAAAACAAAATGCTTTTTATCATTTGTATTGGAAACAACATTGTCATATGTCTTTTCTTGGATCTAAATAATACGAAACCTTGCTGTATGATTTGAAGTTAAAATCCTCAAACATGGTAAAATAGTGACTTTTTCACGTTAATCATGTAGTTTGATATTACGTAAATATACTCATTTTTACCAATATTTCGATACTATTTCATGTAGTATTACGATATGTGATTTGGCCTTCAAATCTCAGAATTTCGCATAATATTGCATTTTAAGCAAGTTTTCTTGCATTTTGTTTCGTACGAAAAATCATCGAATTTAGCAATATTTTGACGTTTATCATCCCCTTTTCCTTTATGTGATTTAAACAAAATATCATCGAATTAGGCAATATTTTGCCGTTTTCCACGTTTTTGTAAATTTTCAGCCTATGGGTATTAATTCATATATATACGATAAAAATGATGCAAACACATAATTGATTAGATGATAACCTTAAATACTTCATTTTCAATCATCTATTTGTTTCTCGTTAAAATACTGAGTAAGATATTGAAAAGGGGAGAAGTTCGGTTTTTATTGCATATATCGACGTTTCAGCCGGATTAGAGCGGTTTTACGTGTACATCTTCCCTCGGTAATATAAACGGAAAATCAAGAACATTTTAGTTAATTCTAATAAAAACACATTGTTTTTTTATCATTTGTATTGGAAACAACATTGTCATATCTCTTTTCTTGGATCTAAATAATACGATACCTCGCTCAATGATTTGAAGCTAAAATCCTCAAATTTGGTAAAATAGTGACTTTTTCACGTTAATCATGCAGTTTGATATTACGTAAATATATTCAATTTTACCAATATTTCGATACTATTTCATTTTGTATTACGATATGTGATTTGGCCTTCAAATCTCAGAATTTCGCATAATATTGCAATTTAAGCAAGTTTTCTTACATTTTGTTTCATACGATAAATCATCGAATTTAGCAATATTTTGACGTTTATCATCCCCTTTTCCTTTATGTGATTTAAACAAAATATCATCGAATTAGGCAATATTTTGCCGTTCTTCCACGTTTTTGTGAATTTTCAATTTATGGGTATTAATTCATTATATATACGATAAAAATGATGCAAACACATAATTCATTAGATAATAACCTTAAATACTTCATTTTCAATCAACTTTTTCTTTTTCGTTAAAATACTGAGTAAGATATTGAAAAGGGGAGAAGTTCTGTTTTTATTGCATATATCGACGTTTCAGCCGGAATAGAGCGGTTTTCGTATACATCTTCCATCGGTAATATAAACGGAAAATCAGTAACATTTTAGTTAATTCTAATGAGAAGACATTGATTTTTATCATTTGCATTGGAAACAACATTGTCATATGTCTTTTCTTGGATCTAAATAATACGAAACCTTGCTGTATGATTTGAAGTTAAAATCCTCAAATATGGTTAAATAGTGACTTTTTTCAAGTTTTTCATGTAGTTTGATATTACGTAAATATATTCATTTTTACCAATATTTCGATACTATTTCATGTAGTATCACGATATGTGATTTGGCCTTCAAATCACAGAATTTCGCATAATATTGCATTTTAAGCAAGTTTTCTTGCATTTTGTTTCGTACGAAAAATCATCGAATTTTGCAATATTTTGACGTTTATCATTCCCTTTTCCTTTTTGTGATTTAGACAAAATATCATCGAATTAAGCAATATTTTGCCGTTTTCCACGTTTTTGTGAATTTTCAGTCTATGGGTATTAATTCATATATATACGATAAAAATGATGCAAACATATAATTGATTAGATAATAACCTTAAATACTTCATTTTCAATCATCTATTTGTTTCTCGTTAAAATACTGAGTAAGATACTGAAAACGGGAGAAGTTCGGTTTTTATTGCATATATCGACGTTTCAGCCGGATTAGAGCGGTTTTACGTGTACATCTTCCCTCCGTAATATAAACGGAAAATCAAGAACATTTTAGTTAATTCTAATGAAAACACATTGTTTTTTTATCATTTGTATTGGAAACAACATTTTCATATGTCTTTTCTTAGATCTAAATAATACGAAACCTCGCTCAATGATTTGAAGTTAAAATCCTCAAATATGGTAAAATAGTGACTTTTTCACGGGAATCATGTAGTTTGATATTACGTAAATATACTCATTTTTACCAATATTTTGATACTATTTCATGTAGTATTACGATATGTGATTTGGCCTTCAAATCTCAGAATTTCCCATAATTTAAGCAAGTTTTCTTGCAATTTGTTTCGTACGAAAAATCATCGAATTTAGCAATATTTTGACGTTCATCATCCCCTTTTCCTTTATGTGATTTAAACAAAATATCATCAAATTAGGCTATATTTTGCCGTTTTTCCACGTTTTTGTGAATTTTCAGTTTATGGGTTTTAATTCATTATATATACGATAAAAATGATGCAAACACATAATTGATTAGATAATAACCTTAAATACTTCATTTTCAATCATCTATTTGTTTCTCGTTAAAATACTGAGTAAGATATTGAAAGGGGG
>NW_027190689.1:0-29406 GCF_040958095.1 Procambarus clarkii
CAAACACTGCCTCAGACCCCACCACCCAACACTGCCACAGTCACCACCGCACAACACTGCCTCAGACACTACAACCCATCCACTGCCTCAGACACCACCAACCAACACTGCCTCAGACACTACAACCCAACACTGCCTCAGACACCACCGCCCAACCACTGCCTCAGACACCACCACCCAATTAAAACCTCAGACACCACCACCCAACACTGCCTCTGACACAACCACCAACCAACACTGCCTTAGACACCACAACCCAACACTTCCTCATAAACCACTACCCAACACTGCCTCAGACACCACCGCCCAACCACTGCCTCAGACACCACCACACAACTATAGCCTCAGACACCACCACCCAACACTGCCTCTGACACAACCACCCAACACTGCCTCTGACACAACCACCAACCAACACTGCCTTAGACACCATCACCCAACACTTCCTCATAAACCACTACCCAACACTGCCTCAGACACCACCGCCCAACCACTGCCTCTGACACAACCACCCAACACTCCCTCTGACACAACCACCAACCAACACTGCCTTAGACACCACCACCCAACACTTCATCATAAACCACTACCCAACACTGCCTCAGACACCACCACATAAAACTGCCTTAGACACCACCACCCAACACTATCTCAGACACCACCACCCAAGACTGCCTCAGACACCACCACCCATTCACTGCTTCAGACACCACCACCCAACACTGCCTTAGACACCACCAACCAACAATGCCTCAGACACCACCACCCAACACAACATCAGACACCACCACCCATCCTTTGCCACAAACACCACCACCCAACACTGCCTCAGACACCACAACCAATCCACTGCCTCAGACACCATCACCCAACCACTGCCTCAGAAACCACCACCCAACACTGCCTCAGACACCACGACCCAACACTACCTCAGACACCACCACCCATCCCCTGCCTCAGACACTCCCACCCAACACTGCCTCAGACACCACCACCCAACACTGCCTTAGACACCACTACCCAACACTGCCTCAGACGCCACCACCCAACACTGCCTTAGACACCACCACCCAACACTACATCAGACACCACCACCCAACACTGCCTCAGACACCACCACCCAACATTGACTCAGACACAACCACCCAACACTGCCTCAGACACCACCACCCAACTCTACATCAGACACCACCACCCATCCTCTGCCTCAGACACCACCACCCAACAATACATCAGACACCACCACCCAACACTGCCTCAGACACCACCACCCAACAATCCCTCAGACACCACCACCCAACATTGCCTCAGACACCACCACCCAACACTGCCTTAACCACCACAACCCAACACTGCCTCAGACATCACCTCCCAACACTGCCACAGTCACCAGTACACAACACTGCCTCAGACACTACCACCCATCCACTGCCTCAGACACCACCACCCAACATTGCCTCAGACACCACCACCCAACACTGCCTCAGACACCACCACCCAACACTGCCTCAGACACCACCACCCAACACTGTCTCAGACACCACCACCCAATACTGCCTCAGACACCACCACACAACCATATCCTTAGATACCATCACCCAACACTGCCCCAGACACAACCACCCAACACTGGCCCAGACACCACCACCACCCAACAATGCCTCACACACCACCACCCAACACTACATCATTCACAACCACCCAACACTGACTCAGACACCCCTACCCAACACTATCTCAGACACCACCACCCAACACTACATCAGACACCACCAATCATCCACTGCCTCAGACACCACCACCCAACACTGCCCCAGACACCACCACCCAACACTGACTCAGACTCCACCACCAAACACCGCCTCAGACACCACCACCCAACACTGCGTCAGACACTACCACCCAACACTGCCTCAGACACTACCACCCAACACTGCCTCAGACACCACCACCCAACACAACATCAGACACCACCACCCAACCCTGCCTCAGATACCTCCACCCAACACTGCCTCAGACACCATCACCCATCACTGCCTCAGACACCACCACCCAACACTGCCTCAGACACATCCACCCAACACTGCCTCAGACACCACCACCCAACACTGCCTCAGACACCACCACCCAACACTGCTTAATAAACCACTACCCAACACTGCCACAGACACCACCACCCAACACTGCCTCAGACACCACCACCCAACACTGCCTCAGACACCACTACCCAACACTGCCTCAGACACCACTACCCAACACTCTCTCACACACCACCACCCAACACTGTCTCAGACACCACCACCCAACACTGCCTCAGACACCACAACCCAACACTGCCTCAGACACCACCACCCAACACTGCCTCAGACACCACTACCCAACACTGCCTCAGACACCACCACCCAACACTTCCTCACACACCACCACCCAACACTGCCTCAGACACCACCACCCAACACTTCCTCAGACACCACCACCCAACACTGCCTCAGAAACAATCTCCAACCAACACTGCCTTTGACACTACCACCCAACACTGACTCAGACACCACCACCCAACACTAATTCAGATACCACCACCTAAAACTACCTCAGACACCACCACCCAACACTGCCTCAGATACCACCACACAAAACTGCATCAAGCACTACAACCCAACACTGCCGCAGACACCACCACCCAACACTGCCTCTGACACAACCACCAACCAACACTGCCTTAGACACCATCACCCAACACTTCCTCATAAACCACTACCCAACACTGCCTCAGACACCACCGCCCAACCACTGCCTCAGATACCACCACACAACTAAAGCCTCAGACACCACCACCCAACACTGCCTCTGACACAACCACCCAACACTGCCTCTGACACAACCACCAACCAACACTGCCTTAGACACCACCACCCAACACTGCCTCATACACCACCACATAAAACTGCCTTAGACACCACCACCCAACACTATCTCAGACACCACCACCCAAGACTGCCTCAGACACCACCACCCTTCCACCGCTTCAGACACCACCACCCAACACTGTCTTAGACACCACCAACCAACAATGCCTCAGACACCACCACCCAACACAACATCAGACACCACCACCCATCCTTTGCCTCAAACACCACCACCCAACACTGCCTCAGACACCACCACCCATCCACTGCCTCAGACACCACCACCCAACCACTGCCTCAGAAACCACCACCCAACACTGACTCAGACACCAACACCGAAGCCTGCCTCAGACACCACCACCCAACACTGCCTCAGACACCACGACCCAACACTACCTCAGACACCACCACCCATCCCCTGCCTCAGACACTCCCACCCAACACTGCCTCAGACACCACTACCCAACACTGCCTCAGACGCCACCACCCAACACTGCCTCAGACAACACCACCCAAAATTGCCTCAGACACCACCACCCAACCACTGCCTCGGACACCACCAATCAACTAATGCCTCAGACACCACCACAAAACATTGCCTCAGACGCAACCTCAACCAACACTGCCTTAGACACTACCACTCAACACTGCCTTAGACACCACCACCTAAAACTACCTCAGTCACCACCACCCAACACTGCCTCAGGCACAACCACCCAACACTGCCTCAGACACCACCACCCAACACTACATCAGACACCACCACCCATCCACTGCCTCAGACACCACCACCCAACACTACATCAGACACCACCACCCAACACTGCCTCAGACACCACCACCCAACACTCCCTCAGACACCACCAATCATCCACTGCCTCAGACACCACCACCTAACACTGCCTCAGACACCACCACCCAACACTGCCTTAGACACCACCACCCAACATTGCCTCAGACACCACCACCCAACACTGCCTCAGACACCACAACCCAACACTGCCTCAGACATCACCTCCCAACACTGCCACAGTCACCACTACACTACACTGCCTCAGACACTACCACCCATCCACTGCCTCAGACACCACCACCCAACATTGCCTCAGACACCACCACCCAACATTGCCTCAGACACCACTACCCAACACTGCCTCAGACATCACCTCCCAACACTGCCACAGTCACCACCACCCAACACTGCCTCAGACACTACAACCCAACACTGCCTCAGACACCACCGCCCAACCACTGCCTCAGACACCACCGCCCAACTAAAGGCTCAGACACCACCACCCAACACTGCCTCTGACACAACCACCAACCAACACTGCCTTAGACACCACTACCCAACACTTCCTCATAAACCACTACCCAACACTGCCTCAGACACCACCGCCCAACCACTGCCTCAGACACCACCACACAACTAATGCCTCAGACACCACCACCCAACACTGCCACTGACACAACCACCCAACACTGCTTCAGACACAACCTCCAACCAACACTGCCTTAGACACTACCACCCAACACTGCCGCAGACTCCACCACCCAACATTGCCTCAGACAACACCACCCACCACTGCCCCAACCACCACCACCCAACACTGCCTCAGACACCATCACCCAACACTGCCTCAGACACAACCACCCAACACTGCCTCAGACACCACCGCCCAACCACTGCCTCAGACACCACCACTCAACTAAAGCCTCAGACACCACCACCCAACACTGCCTCTGACACAACCACCCAACACTGCCTCAGACACCACGACCCAACACTACCTAAGATACCACCACCCAACACTGCCTCAGACACCACCACCCAACACTTTTTCAGACACCACCACCCAACACTGCCTACGACACCACCACCCAACACTGCCTCAGACACCAAAACCCAACACTACATCAGACCCCACCACCCAACACTGCCTCAGACACCACCACCCAACACTGCCTCAGACATCACCTCCCAACACTGCTACAGTCACCACTACACAACACTGCCTCAGACACTACCACCCATCCACTGCTTCAGACACCATCACCCAACATTGCCTCAGACACCACCACCCAACATTGCCTCAGACGCAACCACCAACCAACACTGCCTCAGACACCACCACCCATCATTGCCTCAGACTCCACCACCCAACACTGCCTCAGGCACCACCACCCATCATTGCCTCAGACTCCACCACCCAACACTACATCAGAAACCACCAATCATCCACTGCCTCAGACACCACCACCCAACACTGCCTCAGACACCACCACACAAAACTATCTCAAACACCACCACCCAACCACTGCCTCAGACACCACCACCCAACCACTGCCTCAGACACCACCACCCAACACTGACTCAGACACCACCACCCAAACCTGCCTCAGACACCACCACCCAACACTGCCTCAGACACCACCACCCAACACTGCCTCATAAACCCCTACCCAACACTGCCTCAGACACCACCACCCAAGCCTGCCTCAGACACCATCACCCGTCCACTGCCTCAGACACCACCACCCAACCACTGCCTCAGACACCATCACTCAACACTGCCTCAGACACCACCTCCCAACACTTTCTCAGACACCACCACCCATCCACTGCCTCAGACATCACCACCCAACACTGCCTCAGACACCACTACTCAACACTGTCTCAGACACTACCACCTAACATTGCCTCAGACACCACCACCCAACACTGCCTCAGATAACACCACCCAAAACTGCCTTAGACACCACCACCCAACACTGCCTCAGACACCACTACCCAACACTGTCTCAGACACTACCACCTAACATTGCCTCAGACACCACCACCCAACACTGCCTCAGATACCACCACCCAAAACTGCCTAGCACACCACCAACCAATACTGCCTCAGACACCACCACCCAACTAATGCCTCAGATACCACCACCCAACACTGCCTCAGACACTACCACCTAACATTGCCTCAGACACCACCACTCAACACTGCCTCAGACACCACCACCCAAAACTGCCTTAGACACCACCACCCAACACTGCCTCAGACACCACCACCCAACACTGCCTCAGACACATCCACGCAACACTTCTTCAGACACCACCACCCAACACTGCCTCAGACACCACCACCCAACACTGCCGCAGACACCACCACCCAACACTGCCTCCGACACCACCAGCCAACACTGCCTCAGTCACCACCACCCAACACTGCCTCAGACACCACCACCCAACATTGCCTCAGACACCACCACCCAACACTGCCTTAGACACCACCACCCAACACTACATCAGACACTACCGCCCAACACTGCCTCAGACACCACCACCCAACACTGCCCCAGACACCACCACCCAACACTACATCATACACCACCACCCAACACTGCCTCAGACACCACCACCCAACATTGCCTCAGACACCACCACCCAACACTGCCTCAGACACCACCACCCAACACTGCCTCAGACACCACCACCCAACACTGCCTCAAACATCACCACCCAACACTGCCTCAGACACCACCACCCAACATTGCCTCAGACATTACCACCCATTCACTGCCTCAGACACCACCAACCAACACTGTCTCAGACACTACAACCCAACACTGCCTCAGACACCACCGCCCAACCACTGCCTCAGACACCACCACCCAATTAAAACCTCAGACACCACCACCCAACACTGCCTCTGACACAACCACCAACCAACACTGCGTTAGACACCACCACCCTACACTTCCTCATAAACCACTACCCAACACTGCCTCAGACACCACCGCCCAACCACTGCCTTAGACACCACCACACAACTAAAGCCTCAAACACCACCACCCAACACTGCCGCTGACACAACCACCCAACACTGCCTCTGACACAACCACCAACCAACACCGCCTTAGACACCACCACCCAACACTGCCTCAGCCACCACTACCCAACACTGCCTCAGACACCACCACATAAAACTGCCTGAAGCACTACCACCCAACACTGCCTTAGACACCACCACCCAACACTGCCTCAGACACCACCACCCAACACTGCCTCAGATACCACCACCCAAAACTGCCTAAGACACCACCAACTAATACTGCCTCAGACACCACCTCCCAACTAATGCCTCAGATACCACCACCCAACACTGCCTCAGACACTACCACCTAACATTGCCTTAGACACCACCACCCAACACTGCCTCAGACACCACCACCCAACACTGCCGCAGACACCACCACCCAACACTGCCTCAGACACCACCAGCCATCACTGCCTCAGACACCACCCCCCAACACTGCCTCAGACACCACCACCCAACATTGCCTCAGACACCACCACCCAACACTGCCTTAGACACCACCACTCAACACTACATCAGACATTTCCACCCAACACTGCCTCAGACACCACCACCCAACACTGCCCCAGACACCACCATCCAACACTACATCATACACCACCACACAACACTGCCTCAGACACCACCACCCAACATTGCCTCAGACACCACCACCCAACACTGCCTCAGACACCACCACCCAACACTGCCTCAGACACCACCACTCAACACTGCCTCAGACATCACCACCCAACACTGCCTCAGACACCACCACCCAACACTGCCTCAGACACCACCTCCCAAAACTGCCTAAGCTAAGACACCACTACCCAACACTGCCTAATAAACCACCACCCAACACTGCCTCAGACACCATCACCCGTCCACTGCCTCAGACACCACCACCCAACCACTACCTCCGACACCACCACCCAACACTTTCTCAGACACCACCACCCATCCACTGCCTCAGACATCAGCACCCAACACTGCCTCAGACACCACCACACAACACTGCCTCAGACACCACTACCCAACACTGTCTCAGACACTACCACCTAACATTGCCTCAGACACCACCACCCAACACTGCCTCAGATACCACCCCCCAACACTGCCTCAGATACCACCACCCAAAACTGCCTAAGACACCACCAACCAATATTGCCTCAGTCACCACCACCCAACTAATGCCTCAGATACCACCACCCAAAACTGCCTTAGACACCACCACCCAACACTGCCTCAGACACCACCACCCAACACTGCCTCAGACACATCCACGCAACACTTCTTCAGACACCACCACCCAACACTGCCTCAGACACTACCACCCAACACTGCCTCAGACACCACCACCCAACCACTGCCTCAGACACCACCATCCAACACTGACTCAGACACCACCACCCAACACTTTCTCAGACACCACCACCCATCCACTGCCTCAGACATCACCACCCAACACTGCCTCAGACACCACCACACAACACTGCCTCAGACACCACTACCCAACACTGCCTCAGACATCACCACCCAACACTGCCTCAGACACCACAACCCAACCACTGCCTTAGACATCACCACCCAACCATTGCCTCCGACGCCACCACCCAACACTGTCTCAGACACCACCACCCATCAACTGCCTCAGACACCACCACCCAACCACTGCCTCAGACACCACCATTCAACACTGACTCAGACACCACCACCCAACACTGCCTCAGACACCACCACCCAACACTATCTCAGACACCATCACCCGTCCAATGCCTCAGACACCATCACCCAACGCTGCCTCAGACACCAAAACCCAACACTGCCTCAGACACCACCATCCAACACTGCCTCAGACACCACCACCCAACACTGACAGACACCACCACCCAACACTGCCTCATACACTACCACCCAACACTGCCTCAGACACCACCAACCAACACTGCCCCAGACACCACCACCCAACACTGCCTCAGACACCACCTCCCAACACTGCCTCATAAACCCCTACCCAACACTGCCTCAGACACCACCACCCAAGCCTGCCTCAGACACCATCACCCGTCCACTGCCTCAGACACCACCACCCAACCACTGCCTCAGACACCACCACCCAACACTTTCTCAGACACCACCACCCATCCACTGCCTCAGACATCACCACCGAACACTGCCTCAGACACCACCACACAACACTGCCTCAGACACCACTACCCAACACTGTCTCAGACACTACCACCTAACATTGCCTCAGACACCACCACCCAACACTGCCTCAGATACCACCACCCAAAACTGCCTTAGACACCACCACCCAACACTGCCTCAGACACCACTACCCAACACTGTCTCAGACACTACCACCCAACACTGCCTCAGACACCACCACCTAACACTGCCTCAGATACCACCACCCAAAACTGCCTAAGCCACCACCACCCAACACTGCCTAATTAGCCACTACCCAACACTGCCTCAGACACCACCACCCAACACTGCCTCAGACACCACCACCCAACACTGCCTCAGACACCACCACCCAACACTGCCTCAGACACCACCACGCAACACTGCCTCAGACACCACCACCCAACACTGCCTCAGACACCACCACCCAACACTGCCCCAGACACCACCACCCAACACTGCCTCAGACACCACCACCCAACACTGCTTCAGACACCACCACCCAACACTGCCTCAGACACCACCACAAAACACTGCCTCAGACACCACCACCAAACACTGCCCCAGACACTACCACCCAACACTGCCTCAGACACCACCACCCAAAACTGCCTCAGATACCACCACCCAACACTGCCTCAGACACCACCACCCAACACTACATCAGACACCACCACCCAACACTACATCAGACACCACCATCCAACACTGCCTCATAAACCCCTACCCAACACTGCCTCAGACACCACCACCCAAGCCTGCCTCAGGCACCATCACCCGTCCACTGCCTCAGACACCACCACCCAACCACTGCCTCAGACACCACCACCCAACACTTTCTCAGACACCACCACCCATCCACTGCCTCAGACATCACCACCCAACACTGCCTCAGACACCACCACACAACACTGCCTCAGACACCACTACACAACACTGTCTCAGACACTACCACCCATCCACTGCCTCAGACATCACCACCCAACACTGCCTCAGACACCACCACACAACACTGCCTCAGACACCACTACCCAACACTGTCTCAGACACTACCACCTAACATTGCCTCAGACACCACCACCCAACACTGCCTCAGATACCACCACCCAAAACTGCCTTAGATACCACCACCCAACACTGCCTCAGACACCACTACCCAACACTGTCTCAGACACTACCACCCAACACTGCCTCAGACACCACCACCCAACACTGCCTCAGATACCACCACCCAAAACTGCCTAAGCCACCACCACCCAACACTGCCTAATAAACCACTACCCAACACTGCCTCAGACACCACCACCCAACACTGCCTCAGACACCACCACCCAACACTGCCTCAGACACCACCACCCAACACTGCCTCAGACACCACCACCCAACACTGCCTCAGACACCACCACGCAACACTGCCTCAGACAGCACCACCCAACACTGCCTCAGACACCACCACCCAACACTGCCTCAGACACCACCACCCAACACTGCCCCAGACACTACCACCCAACACTGCCTCAGACACCACCAACCAACACTGCCCCATACACCACCACCCAACACTGCCTCAGACACCACCTCCCAACACTGCCTCATAAACCCCTACCCAACACTGCCTCAGACACCATCACCCGTCCACTGCCTCAGACACCATCACCCGTCCACTGCCTCAGACACCACCACCCAACCACTGCCTCAGACACCACCACCCAACACTTTCTCAGACACCACCACCCATCCACTGCCTCAGACATCAGCACCCAACACTGCCTCAGACACCACCACACAACACTGCCTCAGACACCACTACCCAACACTCTCTCAGACACTACCACCTAACATTGCCTCAGACACCACCACCCAACACTGCCTCAGATACCACCACCATAAACTGCCTTAGACACCACCACCCAATACTGCCTCAGACACCACTACCCAACACTGTCTCAGACACTACCACCTAACATTCCCTCAGACACCACCACCCAACACTGCCTCAGACACCACCACCCAACACTGCCTCAGATACCACCACCCAAAACTGCCTAAGACACCACCAACCAATATTGCCTCAGTCACCACCACCCAACTAATGCCTCAGATACCACCACCCAAAACTGCCTTAGACACCACCACCCAACACTGCCTCAGACACATCCACGCAACACTTCTTCAGACACCACCACCCAACACTGCCTCAGACACTACCACCCAACACTGCCTCAGACACCACCACCCAACACTGCCGCAGACACCACCACTCAACACTGCCTCAGACACCACCACCCAACACTGCCTCAGACACCACCACCCAACACTGCCTCAGACACTACCACCCAACACTGCCTCAGACACCACCACCCAAAACTGCCTCAGACACCACAACGCAACCACTGCCTCAGAAATCACCACTCAACCACTGCCTCAGACGTCACAACCCAACACTGCCTCAGACACATCCACGCAACACTTCCTCAGACACCATCACCCAACACTGCCTCAGACATCACCACCCAACACTGCCTCAGACACCACAACCCAACCACTGCCTTAGACATCACCACCCAACCACTGCCTCCGACGCCACCACCCAACACTGTCTCAGACACCACCACCCATCAACTGCCTCAGACACCACCACCCAACCACTGCCTCAGACACCACCATCCAACACTGACTCAGACACCACCACCCAACACTTTCTCAGACACCACCACCCATCCACTGCCTCAGACATCACCACCCAACACTGCCTCAGACACCACCACACAACACTGCCTCAGACACCACTACCCAACACTGCCTCAGACATCACCACCCAACACTGCCTCAGACACCACAACCCAACCACTGCCTTAGACATCACCACCCAACCACTGCCTCCGACGCCACCACCCAACACTGTCTCAGACACCACCACCCATCAACTGCCTCAGACACCACCACCCAACCACTGCCTCAGACACCACCATCCAACACTGACTCAGACACCACCACCCAACACTGCCTCAGACACCACCACCTAACACTATCTCAGACACCATCACCCGTCCACTGCCTCAGACACCACCACCCAACGCTGCCTCAGACACCAAAACCCAACACTGCCTCAGACACCACCATCCAACACTGCCTCAGACACCACCACCCAACACTGACAGACACCACCACCCAACACTGCCTCATACACTACCACCCAACACTGCCTCAGACACCACCAACCAACACTGCCCCAGACACCACCACCCAACACTGCCTCAGACACCACCTCCCAACACTGCCTCATAAACCCCTACCCAACACTGCCTCAGACTCCACCACCCAAGCCTGCCTCAGACACCATCACCCGTCCACTGCCTCAGACACCACCACCCAACCACTGCCTCAGACACCACCACCCAACACTTTCTCAGACACCACCACCCATCCACTGCCTCAGACATCACCACCGAACACTGCCTCAGACACCACCACACAACACTGCCTCAGACACCACTACCCAACACTGTCTCAGACACTACCACCTAACATTGCCTCAGACACCACCACCCAACACTGCCTCAGATACCACCACCCAAAACTGCCTTAGACACCACCACCCAACACTGCCTCAGACACCACTACCCAACACTGTCTCAGACACTACCACCCAACACTGCCTCAGACACCACCACCCAACACTGCCTCAGATACCACCACCCAAAACTGCCTAAGCCACCACCACCCAACACTGCCTAATAAACCACTACCCAACACTGCCTCAGACACCACCACCCAACACTGCCTCAGACACCACCACCCAACACTTCCTCAGACACCACCACCCAACACTGCCTCAGACACCACCACGCAACACTTCCTCAGACACCACCACCCAACACTGCCTCAGACACCACCACCCAACACTGCCCCAGACACCACCACCCAACACTGCCTCAGACACCACCACCCAACACTGCCTCAGACACCACCACCCAACACTGCCTCAGACACCACCACCCAACACTGCCTCAGACACCACCACCAAACACTGCCCCAGACACTACCACCCAACACTGCCTCAGACACCACCACCCAAAACTGCCTCAGATACCACCACCCAACACTGCCTCAGACACCACCACCCAACACTACATCAGACACCACCACCCAACACTACATCAGACACCACCATCCAACACTGCCTCATAAACCCCTACCCAACACTGCCTCAGACACCACCACCCTAGCCTGCCTCAGACACCATCACCCGTCCACTGCCTCAGACACCACCACCCAACCACTGCCTCAGACACCACCACCCAACACTTTCTCAGACACCACCACCCATCCACTGCCTCAGACATCACCACCCAACACTGCCTCAGACACCACCACACAACACTGCCTCAGACACCACTACCCAACACTGTCTCCGACACTACCACCTAACATTGCCTCAGACACCACCACCCAACACTGCCTCAGATACCACCACCCAAAACTGCCTTAGACACCACCACCCAACACTGCCTCAGACACCACTACCCAACACTGTCTCAGACACTACCACCCAACACTGCCTCAGACACCACCACCCAACACTGCCTCAGATACCACCACCCAAAACTGCCTAAGCCACCACCACCCAACACTGCCTAATAAACCACTACCCAACACTGCCTCAGACACCACCACCCAACACTGCCTCAGACACCACCACCCAACACTGCCTCAGACACCACCACCCAACACTGCCTCAGACACCACCACGCAACACTGCCTCAGACACCACCACCCAACACTGCCTCAGACACCACCACCCAACACTGCCCCAGACACCACCACCCAACACTGCCCCAGACACCACCACCCAACACTGCCTCAGACACCACCACCCAACACTGCCTCAGACACCACCACCCAACACTGCCTCAGACACCACCACCCAACACTGCCCCAGACACTACCACCCAACACTGCCTCAGACACCACCACCCAAAACTGCCTCAGATACCACCACCCAACACTGCGTCAGACACCACCACCCAACACTACATCAGACACCACCACCCAACACTGCCTCAAACATCACCACCCAACACTGCCTCAGACACCACCACCCAACACTGCCTCAGACACCACCACCCAACACTGCCTCAAACATCACCACCCAACACTGCCTCAGACACCACTACCCAACACTGTCTCAGACACTACCACCCAACACTGCCTCAGACACCACCGCCCAACCACTGCCTCAGACACCACCACCCAATTAAAACCTCAGACACCACCACCCAACACTGCCTCTGACACAACCACCAACCAACACTGCGTTAGACACCACCACCCTACACTTCCTCATAAACCACTACCCAACACTGCCTCAGACACCACCGCCCAACCACTGCCTCAGACACCACCACACAACTAAAGCCTCAAACACCACCACCCAACACTGCCGCTGACACAACCACCCAACACTGCCTCTGACACAACCACCAACCAACACCGCCTTAGACACCACCACCCACCACTGCCTCAGACACCACTACCCAACACTGCCTCAGACACCACCACATAAAACTGCCTGAAGCACTACCACCCAACACTGCCTTAGACACCACCACCCAACACTGCCTCAGACACCACCACCCAACACTGCCTCAGATACCACCACCCAAAACTGCCTAAGACACCACCAATCAATACTGCCTCAGACACCACCTCCCAACTAATGCCTCAGATACCACCACCCAACACTGCCTCAGACACTACCACCTAACATTGCCTTAGACACCACCACCCAACACTGCCTCAGACACCACCACCCAACACTGCCGCAGACACCACCACCCAACACTGCCTCAGATACCACCAGCCATTACTGCCTCAGACACCACCCCCCAACACTGCCTCAGACACCACCACCCAACATTGCCTCAGACACCACCACCCAACACTGCCTTAGACACCACCACCCAACACTACATCAGACATTTCCACCCAACACTGCCTCAGACACCACCACCCAACACTGCACCAGACACCACCATCCAACAATACATCATACACCACCACACAACACTGCCTCAGACACCACCACCCAACATTGCCTCAGACACCACCACCCAACACTGCCTCAGACACCACCACCCAACACTGCCTCAGACACCACCACCCAACACTGCCTCAGACATCACCACCCAACACTGCCTCAGACACCACCACCCAACACTGCCTCAGACACCACCTCCCAAAACTACCTAAGACACCACTACCCAACACTGCCTAATAAACCACCACCCAACACTGCCTTAGACACCACCACCCAACACTGCCTCAGACACCACCATCCAACACTGCCTCAGACACCACCACCCAACATTGCCTCAGACACCACTACCCAACATTGCCTCAGACACCACCACCCAACACTGCCTCAGACACCAAAACCCAACACTACATCAGACCCCACCACCCAACACTGCCTCAGACACCACCACCCAACACTGCCTCAGACACCACCACCCAACACTGCCTCAGACACTACCACCCAACACTGCCTCAGACACCACCAACCAACACTGCCCCAGACACCACCACCCAACACTGCCTCAGACACCACCTCCCAACACTGCCTCATAAACCCCTACCCAACACTGCCTCAGACACCATCACCCGTCCACTGCCTCAGACACCATCACCCGTCCACTGCCTCAGACACCACCACCCAACCACTGCCTCAGACACCACCACCCAACACTTTCTCAGACACCACCACCCATCCACTGCCTCAGACATCAGCACCCAACACTGCCTCAGACACCACCACACAACACTGCCTCAGACACCACTACCCAACACTGTCTCAGACACTACAACCTAACATTGCCTCAGACACCACCACCCAACACTGCCTCAGATACCACCACCCAAAACTGCCTTAGACACCACCACCCAATACTGCCTCAGACACCACTACCCAACACTGTCTCAGACACTACCACCTAACATTCCCTCAGACACCACCACCCAACACTGCCTCAGACACCACCACCCAACACTGCCTCAGATATCACCACCCAAAACTGCCTAAGACACCACCAACCAATATTGCCTCAGTCACCACCACCCAACTAATGCCTCAGATACCACCACCCAAAACTGCCTTAGACACCACCACCCAACACTGCCTCAGACACCACCACCCAACACTGCCTCAGACACATCCACGCAACACTTCTTCAGACACCACCACCCAACACTGCCTCAGACACTACCACCCAACACTGCCTCAGACACCACCACCCAACACTGCCGCAGACACCACCACTCAACACTGCCTCAGACACCACCACCCAACACTGCCTCAGACACCACCACCCAACACTGCCTCAGACACTACCACCCAACACTGCCTCAGACACCACCACCCAAATCTGCCTCAGACACCACAACGCAACCACTGCCTCAAAAATCACCACTCAGCCACTGCCTCAGACGTCACAACCCAACACTGTCTCAGACACCACCACCCAACACTGCCTCAGACACCACCACCCAACACTGCCTCAGACACCACCACCCAACACTACCTCAGACATCACCACCCAACACTGCCTCAGACACATCCACGCAACACTTCCTCAGACACCATCACCCAACACTGCCTCAGACATCACCACCCATCAACTGCCTCAGACACCACCACCCAACCACTGCCTCAGACACCACCATCCAACACTGACTCAGACACCACCACCCAACACTGCCTCAGACACCACCACCCAACACTATCTCAGACACCATCACCCGTCCACTGCCTCAGACACCACCACCCAACGCTGCCTCAGACACCAAAACCGAACACTGCCTCAGACACCACCATCCAACACTGCCTCAGACACCACCACCCAACACTGCCTCAGACACCACCACCCAACACTACATCAGACACCACCACCCAACACTACATCAGACACCACCACCCAACACTGACTCAGACACCACCACCCAACATTGCCTCAGACACCACCACCCAACACTACATCAGACACCACCACCCAACACTGCCTTAGTCACCACCACACAACCATTGCCTCAAACACCACCACCACACAATACATCAGACACCACCACCGAACAGTGCATCAGACACAACCACCCTACACTGCCTCAGACACCACCACCACACAATACATCAGACACCACCACCGAACAGTGCATCAGACACAACAACCCAACACTTCCTGAGACACAACCACCCAACACTGCCTCAGACACCACCACCCAACACTGCCTCAAACACAACCACCCAACACTGCCTCAGACACCACAACCCAACACTGCCTCAGACACCACAACCCAACCACTGCCTCAGACATCACCACCCAACCACTGCCTCAGACGCCACCACCCAACACTGTCTCAGAAACCACCACCCACCAACTGCCTCAGACACCACCACCCAACCACTGCCTCAGACACCACCACCCAACCACTGCCTCAGACACCACCACCCAACCACTGCCTCAGACACCACCACCCAACCCTGCCTCAGACACCACCACCCAACCACTGCCTCAGACACCACCACCCAACACTATCTCAGACACCATCACCCGTCCACTGCCTCAGACACCACCACCCAACACTATCTCAGACACCACCTCCCATCCACTGCCTCAGACACCACCACCCAACACTGCCTTTGACACCACCACCCAACACTGCCTCAGATGCCACCACCCAAAACTGCCTTAGACACCACCACCCAACACTGCCTCAGACACCACTACCCAACACTGTCTCAGACACTACCACCTAACATTCCCTCAGACACCACCACCCAACACTGCCTCAGACACCACCATCCAACACTGCCTCAGATACCACCACCCAAAACTGCCTAAGACACCACCAACCAATATTGCCTCAGTCACCACCACCCAACTAATGCCTCAGATACCACCATCCAGCACTGCCTCAGACACTACCACCTAACATTGCCTCAGACACCACCACCCAACACTGCCTCAGATACCACCACCCAAAACTGCCTTAGACACCACCACCCAACACTGCCTCAGACACCACCACCCAACACTGCCTCAGACACCACCACCCAACACTGCCTCAGACACCACCACCCAACACTGCCTCAGACACCACCACGCAACACTGCCTCAGACACCACCACCCAACACTGCCTCAGACACCACCACCCAACACTGCCCCAGACACCACCACCCAACACTGCCCCAGACACCACCACCCAACACTGCCTCAGACACCACCACCCAACACTGCCTCAGACACCACCACCCAACACTGCCTCAGACACCACCACCCAACACTGCCCCAGACACTACCACCCAACACTGCCTCAGACACCACCACCCAAAACTGCCTCAGACACCACCACCCAAAACTGCCTCAGACACCACAACGCAACCACTGCCTCAAAAATCACCACTCAGCCACTGCCTCAGACGTCACAACCCAACACTGTCTCAGACACCACCACCCTACACTGCCTCAGACACCACCACCCAACACTGCCTCAGACACCACCACCCAACACTACCTCAGACACATCCACGCAACACTTCCTCAGACACCATCACCCAACACTGCCTCAGACATCGCCACCCATCAACTGCCTCAGACACCACCACCCAACCACTGCCTCAGACACCACCATCCAACACTGACTCAGACACCACCACCCAACACTGCCTCAGACACCACCACCCAACACTATCTCAGACACCATCACCCGTCCACTGCCTCAGACACCACCACCCAACGCTGCCTCAGACACCAAAACCGAACACTGCCTCAGACACCACCATCCAACACTGCCTCAGACACCACCACCCAACACTGCCTCAGACACCACCACCCAACACTACATCAGACACCACCACCCAACACTACATCAGACACCACCACCCAACACTGACTCAGACACCACCACCCAACACTGCCTCAGACACCACCACCCAACACTACATCAGACACCACCACCCAACACTGCCTTAGTCACCACCACACAACCATTGCCTCAACCACCACCACCACACAATACATCAGACACCACCACCGAACAGTGCATCAGACACAACCACCCTACACTGCCTCAGACACCACCACCACACAATACATCAGACACCACCACCGAACAGTGCATCAGACACAACAACCCAACACTTCCTGAGACACAACCACCCAACACTGCCTCAGACACCACCACCCAACACTGCCTCAAACACAACCACCGAACATTTCCTCAGACACCACCACCCAACACTTCCTCAGACACCACCACCCAACACTGCCTCAGACACCACAACCCAACCACTGCCTCAGACATCACCACCCAACCACTGCCTCAGACGCCACCACCCAACACTGTCTCAGAAACCACCACCCACCAACTGCCTCAGACACCACCACCCAACCACTGCCTCAGACACCACCACCCAACCACTGCCTCAGACACCACCACCCAACCACTGCCTCAGACACCACCACCCAACCCTGCCTCAGACACCACCACCCAACACTGCCTCAGACACCACCACCCAACACTATCTCAGACACCATCACCCGTCCACTGCCTCAGACACCACCAACCAACACTATCTCAGACACCACCACCCATCCACTGCCTCAGACACCACCACCCAACACTGCCTCAGACACCACCACCCAACACTGCCTCAGATGCCACCACCCAAAACTGCCTTAGACACCACCACCCAACACTGCCTCAGACACCACTACCCAACACTGTCTCAGACACTACCACCTAACATTCCCTCAGACACCACCACCCAACACTGCCTCAGACACCACCATCCAACACTGCCTCAGATACCACCACCCAAAACTGCCTATGACACCACCAACCAATATTGCCTCAGTCACCACCACCCAACTAATGCCTCAGATACCACCATCCAGCACTGCCTCAGACACTACCACCTAACATTGCCTCAGACACCACCACCCAACACTGCCTCAGATACCACCACCCAAAACTGCCTTAGACACCACCACCCAACACTGCCTCAGACACCACCACCCAACACTGCCTCAGACACCACCACCCAACACTGCCTCAGACACCACCACCCAACACTGCCTCAGACACCACCACGCAACACTGCCTCAGACACCACCACCCAACACTGCCCCAGACACCACCACCCAACACTGCCCCAGACACCACCACCCAACACTGCCTCAGACACCACCACCCAACACTGCCTCAGACACCACCACCCAACACTGCCTCAGACACCACCACCCAACACTGCCCCAGACACTACCACCCAACACTGCCTCAGACACCACCACCCAAAACTGCCTCAGATACCACCACCCAACACTGCCTCAGACACCACCACCCAACACTACATCAGACACCACCACCCAACACTGCCTCAAACATCACCACCCAACACTGCCTCAGACACCACCACCCAACACTGCCTCAGACACCACCACCCAACACTGCCTCAAACATCACCACCCAACATTGCCTCAGACACCACCACCCAACATAGCCTCAGACACTACCACCCATTCACTGCCTCAGACACCACCAACCAACACTGTCTCAGACACTACAACCCAACACTGCCTCAGACACCACCGCCCAACCACTGCCTCAGACACCACCACCCAATTAAAACCTCAGACACCACCACCCAACACTGCCTCTGACACAACCACCAACCAACACTGCGTTAGACACCACCACCCTACACTTCCTCATAAACCACTACCCAACACTGCCTCAGACACCACCGCCCAACCACTGCCTCAGACACCACCACACAACTAAAGCCTCAAACACCACCACCCAACACTGCCGCTGACACAACCACCCAACACTGCCTCTGACACAACCACCAACCAACACCGCCTTAGACACCACCACCCAACACTGCCACAGACACCACTACCCAACACTGCCTCAGACACCACCACATAAAACTGCCTGAAGCACTACCACCCAACACTGCCTTAGACACCACCACCCAACACTGCCTCAGACACCACCACCCAACACTGCCTCAGATACCACCACCCAAAACTGCCTAAGACACCACCAACCAATACTGCCTCAGACACCACCTCCCAACTAATGCCTCAGATACCACCACCCAACACTGCCTCAGACACTACCACCTAACATTGCCTTAGACACCACCACCCAACACTGCCTCAGACACCACCACCCAACACTGCCGCAGACACCACCACCCAACACTGCCTCAGACACCACCAGCCATTACTGCCTCAGACACCACCCCCCAACACTGCCTCAGACACCACCACCCAACATTGCCTCAGACACCACCACCCAACACTGCCTTAGACACCACCACCCAACACTACATCAGACATTTCCACCCAACACTGCCTCAGACACCACCACCCAACACTGCACCAGACACCACCATCCAACACTACATCATACACCACCACACAACACTGCCTCAGACACAACCACCCAACATTGCCTCAGACACCACCACCCAACACTGCCTCAGACACCACCACCCAACACTGCCTCAGACACCACCACCCAACACTGCCTCAGACATCACCACCGAACACTGCCTCAGACACCACCACCCAACACTGCCTCAGACACCACCTCCCAAAACTGCCTAAGACACCACTACCCAACACTGCCTAATAAACCACCACCCAACACTGCCTTAGACACCACCACCCAACACTGCCTCAGACACCACCATCCAACACTGCCTCAGACACCACCCCCCAACATTGCCTCAGACACCACTACCCAACATTGCCTCAGACACCACCACCCAACACTGCCTCAGACACCAAAACCCAACACTGCCTCAGACACCACCACCCAACACTGCCTCAGACACTACCACCCAACACTGCCTCAGACACCACCAACCAACACTGCCTCAGACCCCACCACCCAACACTGCCTCAGACACCACCACCCAACACTGCCTCAGACACCACCACCCAACACTGCCTCAGACACTACCACCCAACACTGCCTCAGACACCACCAACCAACACTGCCCCAGACACCACCACCCAACACTGCCTCAGACACCACCTCCCAACACTGCCTCATAAACCCCTACCCAACACTGCCTCAGACACCATCACCCGTCCACTGCCTCAGACACCATCACCCGTCCACTGCCTCAGACACCACCACCCAACCACTGCCTCAGACACCACCACCCAACACTTTCTCAGACACCACCACCCATCCACTGCCTCAGACATCAGCACCCAACACTGCCTCAGACACCACCACACAACACTGCCTCAGACACCACTACCCAACACTGTCTCAGACACTACCACCTAACATTGCCTCAGACACCACCACCCAACACTGCCTCAGATACCACCACCAAAAACTGCGTTAGACACCACCACCCAATACTGCCTCAGACACCACTACCCAACACTGTCTCAGACACTACCACCTAACATTCCCTCAGACACCACCACCCAACACTGCCTCAGACACCACCACCCAACACTGCCTCAGATATCACCACCCAAAACTGCCTAAGACACCACCAACCAATATTGCCTCAGTCACCACCACCCAACTAATGCCTCAGATACCACCACCCAAAACTGCCTTAGACACCACCACCCAACACTGCCTCAGACACCACCACCCAACACTGCCTCAGACACATCCACGCAACACTTCTTCAGACACCACCACCCAACACTGCCTCAGACACTACCACCCAACACTGCCTCAGACACCACCACCCAACACTGCCGCAGACACCACCACTCAACACTGCCTCAGACACCACCACCCAACACTGCCTCAGACACCACCACCCAACACTGCCTCAGACACTACCACCCAACACTGCCTCAGACACCACCACCCAAAACTGCCTCAGACACCACAACGCAACCACTGCCTCAAAAATCACCACTCAGCCACTGCCTCAGACGTCACAACCCAACACTGTCTCAGACACCACCACCCAACACTGCCTCAGACACCACCACCCAACACTGCCTCAGACACCACCACCCAACACTACCTCAGACACCACCACCCAACACTGCCTCAGACACATCCACGCAACACTTCCTCAGACACCATCACCCAACACTGCCTCAGACATCACCACCCAACACTGCCTCAGACACCACAACCCAACCACTGCCTTAGACATCACCACCCAACCACTGCCTCCGACGCCACTACCCAACACTGTCTCAGACACCACCACCCATCAACTGCCTCAGACACCACCACCCAACCACTGCCTCAAACACCACCATCCAACACTGACTCAGACACCACCACCCAACACTTTCTCAGACACCACCACCCATCCACTGCCTCAGACATCACCACCCAACACTGCCTCAGACACCACCACACAACACTGCCTCAGACACCACTACCCAACACTGCCTCAGACATCACCACCCAACACTGCCTCAGACACCACAACCCAACCACTGCCTTAGACATCACCACCCAACCACTGCCTCCGACGCCACCACCCAGCACTGTCTCAGACATCACCACCCATCAACTGCCTCAGACACCACCACCCAACCACTGCCTCAGACACCACCATCCAACACTGACTCAGACACCACCACCCAACACTGCCTCAGACACCACCACCCAACACTATCTCAGACACCATCACCCGTCCACTGCCTCAGACACCACCACCCAACCCTGCCTCAGACACCAAAACCGAACACTGCCTCAGACACCACCATCCAACACTGCCTCAGACACCACCACCCAACACTGCCTCAGACACCACCACCCAACACTACATCAGACACCACCACCCAACACTACATCAGACACCACCACCCAACACTGACTCAGACACCACCACCCAACACTGCCTCAGAGACCACCACCCAACACTTCATCAGACACCACCACCCAACACTGCCTTAGTCACCACCACACAACCATTGCCTCAAACACCACCACCACACAATACATCAGACACCACCACCGAACAGTGCATCAGACACAACCACCCTACACTGCCTCAGACACCACCACCACACAATACATCAGACACCACCACCGAACAGTGCATCAGACACAACAACCCAACACTTCCTGAGACACAACCACCCAACACTGCCTCAGACACCACCACCCAACACTGCCTCAAACACAACCACCCAACACTTCCTCAGACACCACCACCCAACACTTCCTCAGACACCACCACCCAACACTGCCTCAGACACCACAACCCAACCACTGCCTCAGACATCACCACCCAACCACTGCCTCAGACGCCACCACCCAACACTGTCTCAGAAACCACCACCCACCAACTGCCTCAGACACCACCACCCAACCACTGCCTCAGACACCACCACCCAACCACTGCCTCAGACACCACCACCCAACCACTGCCTCAGACACCACCACCCAACCCTGCCTCAGACACCACCACCCAACACTGCCTCAGACACCACCACCCAACACTATCTCAGACACCATCACCCGTCCACTGCCTCAGACACCACCACCCAACACTATCTCAGACACCACCACCCATCCACTGCCTCAGACACCACCACCCAACACTGCCTCAGACACCACCACCCAACACTGCCTCAGATACCACCACCCAAAACTGCCTTAGACACCACCACCCAACACTGCCTCAGACACCACTACCCAACACTGTCTCAGACACTACCACCTAACATTCCCTCAGACACCACCACCCAACACTGCCGCAGACACCACCATCCAACACTGCCTCAGATACCACCACCCAAAACTGCCTAAGACACCACTAACCAATATTGCCTCAGTCACCACCACCCAACTAATGCCTCAGATACCACCACCCAGCACTGCCTCAGACACTACCACCTAACATTGCCTCAGACACCACCACCCAACACTGCCTCAGATACCACCACCCAAAACTGCCTTAGACACCACCACCCAACACTGCCTCAGACACCACCACCCAACACTGCCTCAGACACCACCACCCAACACTGCCTCAGACACATCCACGCAACACTTCCTCAGACACCATCACCCAACACTGCCTCAGACATCACCACCCAACACTGCCTCAGACACCACAACCCAACCACTGCCTTAGACATCACCACCCAACCACTGCCTCCGACGCCACCACCCAACACTGTCTCAGACACCACCACCCATCAACTGCCTCAGACACCACCACCCAACCACTGCCTCAGACACCACCATCCAACACTGACTCAGACACCACCACCCAACACTTTCTCAGACACCACTACCCAACACTGCCTCAGACATCACCACCCAACACTGCCTCAGACACCACAACCCAACCACTGCCTTAGACATCACCACCCAACCACTGCCTCCGACGCCACCACCCAGCACTGTCTCAGACATCACCACCCATCAACTGCCTCAGACACCACCACCCAACCACTGCCTCAGACACCACCATCCAACACTGACTCAGACACCACCACCCAACACTGCCTCAGACACCACCACCCAACACTATCTCAGACACCATCACCCGTCCACTGCCTCAGACACCACCACCCAACGCTGCCTCAGACACCAAAACCGAACACTGCCTCAGACACCACCATCCAACACTGCCTCAGACACCACCACCCAACACTGCCTCAGACACCACCACCCAACACTACATCAGACACCACCACCCAACACTGCATCAGACACCACCACCCAACACTGACTCAGACACCACCACCCAACACTGCCTCAGACACCACCACCCAACACTACATCAGACACCACCACCCAACACTGCCTTAGTCACCACCACACAACCATTGCCTCAAACACCACCACCACACAATACATCAGACACCACCACCGAACAGTGCATCAGACACAACCACCCTACACTGCCTCAGACACCACCACCACACAATACATCAGACACCACCACCGAACAGTGCATCAGACACAACAACCCAACACTTCCTGAGACACAACCACCCAACACTGCCTCAGACACCACCACCCAACACTGCCTCAAACACAACCACCCAACACTTCCTCAGACACCACCACCCAACACTTCCTCAGACACCACCACCCAACACTGCCTCAGACACCACAACCCAACCACTGCCTCAGACATCACCACCCAACCACTGCCTCAGACGCCACCACCCAACACTGTCTCAGAAACCACCACCCACCAACTGCCTCAGACACCACCACCCAACCACTGCCTCAGACACCACCACCCAACCACTGCCTCAGACACCACCACCCAACCACTGCCTCAGACACCACCACCCAACCCTGCCTCAGACACCACCACCCAACACTGCCTCAGACACCACCACCCAACACTATCTCAGACAGCATCACCCGTCCACTGCCTCAGACACCACCACCCAACACTATCTCAGACACCACCACCCATCCACTGCCTCAGACACCACCACCCAACACTGCCTCAGACACCACCACCCAACACTGCCTCAGATACCACCACCCAAAACTGCCTTAGACACCACCACCCAACACTGCCTCAGACACCACTACCCAACACTGTCTCAGACACTACCACCTAACATTCCCTCAGACACCACCACCCAACACTGCCTCAGACACCACCATCCAACACTGCCTCAGATACCACCACCTAAAACTGCCTAAGACACCACCAACCAATATTGCCTCAGTCACTACCACCCAACTAATGCCTCAGATACCACCACCCAGCACTGCCTCAGACACTACCACCTAACATTGCCTCAGACACCACCACCCAACACTGCCTCAGATACCACCACCCAAAACTGCCTTAGACACCACCACCCAACACTGCCTCAGACACCACCACCCAACACTGCCTCAGACACATCCACGCAACACTTCTTCAGACACCACCACCCAACACTGCCTCAGACACATCCACGCAACACTTCCTCAGACACCATCACCCAACACTGCCTCAGACATCACCACCCAACACTGCCTCAGACACCACAACCCAACCACTGCCTTAGACATCACCTCCCAACCACTGCCTCCGACGCCACCACCCAACACTGTCTCAGACACCACCACCCATCAACTGCCTCAGACACCACCACCCAACCACTGCCTCAGACACCACCATCCAACACTGACTCAGACACCACCACCCAACACTTTCTCAGACACCACCACCCATCCACTGCCTCAGACATCACCACCCAACACTGCCTCAGACACCACCACACAACACTGCCTCAGACACCACTACCCAACACTGCCTCAGACATCACCACCCAACACTGCCTCAGACACCACAACCCAACCACTGCCTTAGACATCACCACCCAACCACTGCCTCCGACGCCACCACCCAGCACTGTCTCAGACATCACCACCCATCAACTGCCTCAGACACCACCACCCAACCACTGCCTCAGACACCACCATCCAACACTGACTCAGACACCACCACCCAACACTGCCTCAGACACCACCACCCAACACTATCTCAGACACCATCACCCGTCCACTGCCTCAGACACCACCACCCAACCCTGCCTCAGACACCAAAACCGAACACTGCCTCAGACACCACCATCCAACACTGCCTCAGACACCACCACCCAACACTGCCTCAGACACCACCACCCAACACTACATCAGACACCACCACCCAACACTACATCAGACACCACCACCCAACACTGACTCAGACACCACCACCCAACACTGCCTCAGAGACCACCACCCAACACTTCATCAGACACCACCACCCAACACTGCCTTAGTCACCACCACACAACCATTGCCTCAAACACCACCACCACACAATACATCAGACACCACCACCGAACAGTGCATCAGACACAACCACCCTACACTGCCTCAGACACCACCACCACACAATACATCAGACACCACCACCGAACAGTGCATCAGACACAACAACCCAACACTTCCTGAGACACAACCACCCAACACTGCCTCAGACACCACCACCCAACACTGCCTCAAACACAACCACCCAACACTTCCTCAGACACCACCACCCAACACTTCCTCAGACACCACCACCCAACACTGCCTCAGACACCACAACCCAACCACTGCCTCAGACATCACCACCCAACCACTGCCTCAGACACCACCACCCAACCACTGCCTCAGACACCACCACCCAACCACTGCCTCAGACACCACCACCCAACCCTGCCTCAGACACCACCACCCAACACTGCCTCAGACACCACCACCCAACACTATCTCAGACACCATCACCCGTCCACTGCCTCAGACACCACCACCCAACACTATCTCAGACACCACCACCCATCCACTGCCTCAGACACCACCACCCAACACTGCCTCAGACACCACCACCCAACACTGCCTCAGATACCACCACCCAAAACTGCCTTAGACACCACCACCCAACACTGCCTCAGACACCACTACCCAACACTGTCTCAGACACTACCACCTAACATTCCCTCAGACACCACCACCCAACACTGCCGCAGACACCACCATCCAACACTGCCTCAGATACCACCACCCAAAACTGCCTAAGACACCACTAACCAATATTGCCTCAGTCACCACCACCCAACTAATGCCTCAGATACCACCACCCAGCACTGCCTCAGACACTACCACCTAACATTGCCTCAGACACCACCACCCAACACTGCCTCAGATACCACCACCCAAAACTGCCTTAGACACCACCACCCAACACTGCCTCAGACACCACCACCCAACACTGCCTCAGACACCACCACCCAACACTGCCTCAGACACATCCACGCAACACTTCCTCAGACACCATCACCCAACACTGCCTCAGACATCACCACCCAACACTGCCTCAGACACCACAACCCAACCACTGCCTTAGACATCACCACCCAACCACTGCCTCCGACGCCACCACCCAACACTGTCTCAGACACCACCACCCATCAACTGCCTCAGACACCACCACCCAACCACTGCCTCAGACACCACCATCCAACACTGACTCAGACACCACCACCCAACACTTTCTCAGACACCACTACCCAACACTGCCTCAGACATCACCACCCAACACTGCCTCAGACACCACAACCCAACCACTGCCTTAGACATCACCACCCAACCACTGCCTCCGACGCCACCACCCAGCACTGTCTCAGACATCACCACCCATCAACTGCCTCAGACACCACCACCCAACCACTGCCTCAGACACCACCATCCAACACTGACTCAGACACCACCACCCAACACTGCCTCAGACACCACCACCCAACACTATCTCAGACACCATCACCCGTCCACTGCCTCAGACACCACCACCCAACGCTGCCTCAGACACCAAAACCGAACACTGCCTCAGACACCACCATCCAACACTGCCTCAGACACCACCACCCAACACTGCCTCAGACACCAC
>NW_027190690.1:0-29366 GCF_040958095.1 Procambarus clarkii
TTTTAGCTCATATTTCATCAGCGTCCAATTATCAACAGAAATTCGCCAGAGTCTACTTTGAGATCAAAATTAGTCAGAGACAGTTTTAGCTCATATTTCATCAGAGACCATTTTATACCTAAAAATGAACAGAGTCCACTTTGTGAGCAAAATTAGTCAGAGACAGTTTTTAGCTCATATTTCATCAGAGTCCAGTTTATGCTCAAATTCGCCAGAGTCTACTTTGAGAGCAAAATTCGTCAGAGACAGTTTTAAGCTCATATTTCATCAGAGTCCAATTATCAACAGAAATTCGCCAGAGTCTACTTTGAGAGCAAATTTCATCAGTGTCCTGTAATCTGTGAAAATGTGACAGAGTCCAGTTCTTGATCGAAATTCATCAGAGTCCAGTTTTCTAGCAAAATTCGCCAGAGTCTACTTTGTGCCAAAATATTCAGAGTCCAGTTCATGATCGAAATTAATCAGAGTCTAATTAAAGACCCAAATTTGGCAGAGACCACATTTTCGCTACTAGCAGTCCAATCCCCCTGAAATTTTAAACAGTCATATTTCAGACGTAGTAAATAAGATCAAGTCAGTTACAGAGCTCCAGCTCTTGTCCCCCTGTATTTGCATATTTTCTCTATATTCAGCTGTGTTCTTCACTTTTTGTCCGTGTTTTCTGTGTTCATTCCATGTTCTACAAATGTTCACAGTCCCATTCAGTTCATATTTCACAAGTATCTCCATTTTTTCTATAATCTTTCTCTTAGTCTCATTACTTTCTCTACAAATTCTAGTCATATTTTCTATGTTTTCATGTTCTCACATGTTCTCTTTACAACTTTTATACTCAATATTCATGCTAACTTCCATATGTTGTGTTCTTTGTCAATATTCATGTTCCTCTACAAGTTCATATTCCCAGCATGTTCACTGTATTCATCAACTTTTCTTACATATGTTCTTTGCCATGTTCCCCATATGTTTCTCTGGGTTTTTCCCCTTACATGTTATCTAACGTTCCTTAACTAAAAAAATCTTTCACCAATCAACTAAAAACATAGTCACTTTCGTCATTTCTCAACTAAACTTATTATCCAGTCAACTAAAAATAGTCAGAAATAGCCTCGTTCAACACTGTTCTTAACTAAAACAACCTTTCTCTTAGCTAAAAATTGTCAAAGGAAACTTTTTTCAGCACTTTCTTAACAGTCGCTATGTTTCATCAAGAAAAAATTGTCAAAGGAAACTTTCCAAAACTGTTCATAACTAGCTTTTATCCATCGTCAATCAACTAAAAATAATAACTTTAATCATTTCTTAACTAAACTTATTCCCCAGTCATCAGAAAATAACCGTGTTCTTCATGTTTCATTGTCATTTCTTAACTAAACATATTCCCCATTCATCAGAAAAATAACCGTGTTCATCATGTTTCATTGTCATTTCTTAACTAAAATTATCTGCCAATCATCAGAAAAAGTCATGTTCATCATGTTTAAGCTTTTGCTCAACTAAAAGTATTCATCGATCAACTAAAAATAGTTACTTCATCATGTTTCCTTGTCATTTCTTAACTGAAATATCACTTCTCTCATCTGAAAATAGTCAGGATTAACCTCATTCAACACCGTTCTTAACTAAAACAGCCTTTCGCTTAGCTAAAAAATTGTCAAAGGATTCTTTTCAGCACTGTTCATAACTAACTTTATCCATCGTCAAGTAAGAAAATATAGTCAAAGATATCTATCATCGTCGTTCTTAACTGACATTTATACTTTGTGGAGCACTAAAATAGTCAAATGTAACTTTTTCAACACTTTCGTAACTAAAATTATATGTCGCTAAGTAAGAAAAATAGTCAAAGGTGCTCTCCGTTACACCAAAGTTACTCTTCGAGAAATCAAAGACACTCTTCAATACATCAAGGACTTACTCAAAGACACCAAAGTTACACTCTAAGACATCCTTCGAGACATCAAAGACTTCCTTAAGACTTCAATGGGACTCTTCCATTCATCAAAAACATTCTCTAAGCCCTCAAAGTTATTCTCAGAACAATCAAAAGTTATTCCAAGACAACAAAAGTCATTCTCAGAGCTATCAAAATTATTCTCGGAGTCATCAAAAGGTATTCTCTAACTCACTTTTGGTCATTAAAGTTAATTTCTATGTCATAAAAGTTTGTCTCAGAGACATCTAAAGTTAATCTTAGAGTTATCAAATGTAATCTCTAACTCTCTTTTGTTCATCAAAGTTGATCTCAGAGTTAACAAAGGTAATCTCTAACTCACTCTCGTTCATCAAAGTTGTTTCAAAGACATCAAAGTTATTCAAAGAGCTAACAAAAGTTATTCTCAGAGTCACCTTCGTTCTTCAGAGAAACTTTCCAAAACATCTTTATTCATCAAAGTCATTCTCAGAGCTATCAAACTTGTTCTCAAAGTCATCAAACTTATTCACAGAGTCATCAAAGTTAATCTAAGACATCATTTTTCATCAAAGATATTCTCTCTAAACCATCAATGTTCTTCTCTAAGACATAAAAGTTATTCTCAGAGTCACCTTCGTTCGTCAGAGAAACTTTCAAAACATCTTTGTTCATCAAACTTGTTTTCAAAGTCATCAAAAGTTAATCTAAGACATCTTCTTTCATCAAAGTTATTTTCAGAGACATCTAAAGTTATTCTCAGAGCTATCAAACTTGTTCTCAGAGTCATCAAATGTTATTCTCGAAGTCATCAAAGTTATTTTCAGAGACATCTAAAGTTAATTTCTATGTTATAAAGTTATTCTCAGAGACATCTAAAGTTAATCTTGGTCATCAAAGTTGTTCTCTAAACATCAATGTTGTTCTCCAAGACATCAAAGATGTTCTCAAAATCATAAAAGTTATTCCCAGAGCTATCAAAGTTAATCTCAGAGTTATCCAAAGATATTCTCATGTCCACAAAAGTTATTCCAAGAGACGTCAAAGTTGTTTCAAAGACATCAAAGTTAATCTCAGAGTTATCCAAAGACATTCTCAGAGACATCTAAAGTTATTCTCTAAGACATCAAAGTTGTTCTAAGAGTTATCAAAAGTTATTTTCAGTCATGATATGTTATTCTCTAACTCACTTCCATTCATCAAAGACATTCTCTAAGTCCTGAAAGTTATTCTCTAAGACAACAAAGTCTTTCTCAGAGCTACCAAAGATGTTCTCTAAATCATAAAAGTTAATCTTAACTCACCTTCGTTCATTAGAGAAACTTTCCAATCCATATTCGTTGACCAGAGTTATTCTCAGAGTCATCAAAGCGATCTCTAATTCATCTTCGTTCTCCAAAGTTGTTCTCTAAGACACCTTCATTCATCAAAGAAACTCTCCTTCTTCCATCATGTTATTCTTTAAGACATCTTCAGTCATAAAATTTTCTCTCCAAAATGTAACTAGTTCAGCTTTTCATACCAAACCTGCATTCTGTTAAAACATATTTTCTTAGTTGCTTTACCCTAAAACTGTTCTCTGAACTACACTGTTCAAACCTACGTAACCTATCCTCTCCACCCAATGTTACTTAGTTAACGTAACGTTCCTAAACCTAGCTTTACCTATCCTAACATACCTTACCTTACCTTCCCTATCTTACCTAACTTTACCTATCCTAACATAACTTACCTTACCTTCCCTAACTTAACCTAACTTTACCTATCCTAACTTAACTTGCCTTTCATAACCTATCTTTACCTATCCTAACATAACTTACCTTACCTTCCCTATCTTACCTAACTTTACCTATCCTAACATAACTTACCTTACCTTCCCTAACTTAACCTAACTTTACCTATCTTACCTATCTTTACCTATCTTACCTAACTTTACCTATGTTACCTTACCTTCCCTAACTTAACCTAACTTTACCTATCCTAACTTAACTTACCTAACTTATTCTGCTTAACATAACTTACCTTACCTTCCCTATCTTACCTAACTTTACCTATCCTATCCTAACCTAACTTGTCTTACCTAACTTAATCTTACTTTCCCAAACTGATGTATCCTAACTTATCTAGTCCAACCAGACATGATCTAACTTAAGTATTCCTTCTTGTCTTTTGTGTTTCGTCAATCACTGTCTCATATTCATTTACTCATTTCATTAGTTAATTTCTCAAATGGTCACTTATGCATTTCAAGTGCTATTTTGTTAGAGATTGGATATTTAAGCATTTCAAAGAATTATAATTTCTCAAATGGACGTTTTTGCATTTCAAGTGCTATTTGTTAGAGATTGGATATTTAAGCATTTCAAAGAATATTTGTTATATATGGGCATTTACTCATTTCAAGGGATACTTTCTCAAATGGACGTTTTTGCATTTCAAGTGTTATTTGTTTAAGATTGGGTATTTAACCATTTCAAAGGATTTTTTGTTATATATGGGAACTTACTCGTTTCAAGGGCTAATTTCTCAAATGGTCATTTTTGCAGATCAAGGGTTATTTGTTAAAGTTCATCAAGTTGCCCATAAGTTGTATTTAGTAGGTTCTATCTTATGTTCTTATTCCCCCACCCCTTAACCTAACCTCTTGTAATCTTAGTGTATTTAGTAGGTTCTATCTTATGTTCTTATTCCCCAACCCTTTAACCTAACCTTTCAGATGTAGTTTGTGGTGTTTTTGACGTATTTGTTGAATATATTATCCTTTTCCTAACCTTTCAGATGTAGTTTTGTTTCTCCTTTTGTATATTTTTACCCAAACCCACCATCCCACTTAACCTTCTTTCCTTCTTTTACTTTGTTTTCACATATAAGTTCATTCTTTATCTTAGTAATAATAAAAATTACAATAGTAAAGAATCAGATCTACTAAGACTTGAAATTGAGAAACAAGAGCTCAAGGGAGTGAGAGCATGAAAGAAGAGCAAGGAGTAAGAGAGAGGGGGAGGAAGAGAGAGAATAAGGAAGAGAGAATGAGAGAGAGTGTGGGCATGGGAGCACTAAGACTTGAATTGAGAAAAAGAAAAACTAAGTGAATGAGAGTGAGGGTGTGAGAATGGGAGAACTAAGACTTGAATTTGAGAAACAAGAGAGCATTTGAGCAAATGAGGGAGAGAGGGGGAGGAAGAGAGAGAATAAGGGAGAGAGATAGAAAAGGAGGGTTAGAAGGAGTGGGAGTAAAACAAAGTAAAAGAAGGAAAGAAGGTTAAGTGGGATGGTGGGTTTGGGTAAAAATATACAAAAGGAGAAACAAAACTACATCTGAAAGGTTAGGAAAAGGATAATATATTCAACAAATACGTCAAAAACACCACAAACTACATCTGAAAGGTTAGGTTAAAGGGTTGGGGAATAAGAACATAAGATAGAACCTACTAAATACACTAAGATTACAAGAGGTTAGGTTAAGGGGTGGGGGAATAAGAACATAAGATAGAACCTACTAAATACAACTTATGGGCAACTTGATGAACTTTAACAAATAACCCTTGATCTGCAAAAATGACCATTTGAGAAATTAGCCCTTGAAACGAGTAAGTTCCCATATATAACAAAAAATCCTTTGAAATGGTTAAATACCCAATCTTAAACAAATAACACTTGAAATGCAAAAACGTCCATTTGAGAAAGTATCCCTTGAAATGAGTAAATGCCCATATATAACAAATATTCTTTGAAATGCTTAAATATCCAATCTCTAACAAATAGCACTTGAAATGCAAAAACGTCCATTTGAGAAATTATAATTCTTTGAAATGCTTAAATATCCAATCTCTAACAAAATAGCACTTGAAATGCATAAGTGACCATTTGAGAAATTAACTAATGAAATGAGTAAATGAATATGAGACAGTGATTGACGAAACACAAAAGACAAGAAGGAATACTTAAGTTAGATCATGTCTGGTTGGACTAGATAAGTTAGGATACATCAGTTTGGGAAAGTAAGATTAAGTTAGGTAAGACAAGTTAGGTTAGGATAGGATAGGTAAAGTTAGGTAAGATAGGGAAGGTAAGGTAAGTTATGTTAAGCAGAATAAGTTAGGTAAGTTAAGTTAGGATAGGTAAAGTTAGGTTAAGTTAGGGAAGGTAAGGTAACATAGGTAAAGTTAGGTAAGATAGGTAAAGATAGGTAAGATAGGTAAAGTTAGGTTAAGTTAGGGAAGGTAAGGTAAGTTATGTTAGGATAGGTAAAGTTAGGTAAGATAGGGAAGGTAAGGTAAGTTATGTTAGGATAGGTAAAGATAGGTTATGAAAGGCAAGTTAAGTTAGGATAGGTAAAGTTAGGTTAAGTTAGGGAAGGTAAGGTAAGTTATGTTAGGATAGGTAAAGTTAGGTAAGATAGGGAAGGTAAGGTAAGGTATGTTAGGATAGGTAAAGCTAGGTTTAGGAACGTTACGTTAACTAAGTAACATTGGGTGGAGAGGATAGGTTACGTAGGTTTGAACAGTGTAGTTCAGAGAACAGTTTTAGGGTAAAGCAACTAAGAAAATATGTTTTAACAGAATGCAGGTTTGGTATGAAAAGCTGAACTAGTTACATTTTGGAGAGAAAATTTTATGACTGAAGATGTCTTAAAGAATAACATGATGGAAGAAGGAGAGTTTCTTTGATGAATGAAGGTGTCTTAGAGAACAACTTTGGAGAACGAAGATGAATTAGAGATCGCTTTGATGACTCTGAGAATAACTCTGGTCAACGAATATGGATTGGAAAGTTTCTCTAATGAACGAAGGTGAGTTAAGATTAACTTTTATGATTTAGAGAACATCTTTGGTAGCTCTGAGAAAGACTTTGTTGTCTTAGAGAATAACTTTCAGGACTTAGAGAATGTCTTTGATGAATGGAAGTGAGTTAGAGAATAACATATCATGACTGAGAATAACTTTTGATAACTCTTAGAACAACTTTGATGTCTTAGAGAATAACTTTAGATGTCTCTGAGAATGTCTTTGGATAACTCTGAGATTAACTTTGATGTCTTTGAAACAACTTTGACGTCTCTTGGAATAACTTTTGTGGACATGAGAATATCTTTGGATAACTCTGAGATTAACTTTGATAGCTCTGGGAATAACTTTTATGATTTTGAGAACATCTTTGATGTCTTGGAGAACAACATTGATGTTTAGAGAACAACTTTGATGACCAAGATTAACTTTAGATGTCTCTGAGAATAACTTTATAACATAGAAATTAACTTTAGATGTCTCTGAAAATAACTTTGATGACTTCGAGAATAACATTTGATGACTCTGAGAACAAGTTTGATAGCTCTGAGAATAACTTTAGATGTCTCTGAAAATAACTTTGATGAAAGAAGATGTCTTAGATTAACTTTTGATGACTTTGAAAACAAGTTTGATGAACAAAGATGTTTTGAAAGTTTCTCTGACGAACGAAGGTGACTCTGAGAATAACTTTTATGTCTTAGAGAAGAACATTGATGGTTTAGAGAGAATATCTTTGATGAAAAATGATGTCTTAGATTAACTTTGATGACTCTGTGAATAAGTTTGATGACTTTGAGAACAAGTTTGATAGCTCTGAGAATGACTTTTATGCCTCTGAGAATAACTTTGATGAATAAAGATGTTTTGGAAAGTTTCTCTGAAGAACGAAGGTGACTCTGAGAATAACTTTTGTTAGCTCTTTGAATAACTTTGATGTCTTTGAAACAACTTTGATGAACGAGAGTGAGTTAGAGATTACCTTTGTTAACTCTGAGATCAACTTTGATGAACAAAAGAGAGTTAGAGATTACATTTGATAACTCTAAGATTAACTTTAGATGTCTCTGAGACAAACTTTTATGACATAGAAATTAACTTTAATGACCAAAAGTGAGTTAGAGAATACCTTTTGATGACTCCGAGAATAATTTTGATAGCTCTGAGAATGACTTTTGTTGTCTTGGAATAACTTTTGATTGTTCTGAGAATAACTTTGAGGGCTTAGAGAATGTTTTTGATGAATGGAAGAGTCCCATTGAAGTCTTAAGGAAGTCTTTGATGTCTCGAAGGATGTCTTAGAGTGTAACTTTGGTGTCTTTGAGTAAGTCCTTGATGTATTGAAGAGTGTCTTTGATTTCTCGAAGAGTAACTTTGGTGTAACGGAGAGCACCTTTGACTATTTTTCTTACTTAGCGACATATAATTTTAGTTACGAAAGTGTTGAAAAAGTTACATTTGACTATTTTAGTGCTCCACAAAGTATAAATGTCAGTTAAGAACGACGATGATAGATATCTTTGACTATATTTTCTTACTTGACGATGGATAAAGTTAGTTATGAACAGTGCTGAAAAGAATCCTTTGACAATTTTTAGCTAAGCGAAAGGCTGTTTTAGTTAAGAACGGTGTTGAATGAGGTTAATCCTGACTATTTTCAGATGAGAGAAGTGATATTTCAGTTAAGAAATGACAAGGAAACATGATGAAGTAACTATTTTTAGTTGATCGATGAATACTTTTAGTTGAGCAAAAGCTTAAACATGATGAACATGACTTTTTCTGATGATTGGCAGATAATTTTAGTTAAGAAATGACAATGAAACATGATGAACACGGTTATTTTTCTGATGAATGGGGAATATGTTTAGTTAAGAAATGACAATGAAACATGAAGAACACGGTTATTTTCTGATGACTGGGGAATAAGTTTAGTTAAGAAATGATTAAAGTTATTATTTTTAGTTGATTGACGATGGATAAAAGCTAGTTATGAACAGTTTTGGAAAGTTTCCTTTGACAATTTTTTCTTGATGAAACATAGCGACTGTTAAGAAAGTGCTGAAAAAAGTTTCCTTTGACAATTTTTAGCTAAGAGAAAGGTTGTTTTAGTTAAGAACAGTGTTGAACGAGGCTATTTCTGACTATTTTTAGTTGACTGGATAATAAGTTTAGTTGAGAAATGACGAAAGTGACTATGTTTTTAGTTGATTGGTGAAAGATTTTTTAGTTAAGGAACGTTAGATAACATGTAAGGGGAAAAACCCAGAGAAACATATGGGGAACATGGCAAAGAACATATGTAAGAAAAGTTGATGAATACAGTGAACATGCTGGGAATATGAACTTGTAGAGGAACATGAATATTGACAAAGAACACAACATATGGAAGTTAGCATGAATATTGAGTATAAAAGTTGTAAAGAGAACATGTGATGAACATGAAAACATAGAAAATATGACTAGAATTTGTAGAGAAAGTAATGAGACTAAGAGAAAGATTATAGAAAAAATGGAGATACTTGTGAAAATATGAACTGAATGGGACTGTGAACATTTGTAGAACATGGAATGAACACAGAAAACACGGACAAAAAGTGAAGAACACAGCTGAATATAGAGAAAATATGCAAATACAGGGGGACAAGAGCTGGAGCTCTGTAACTGACTTGATCTTATTTACTACGTCTGAAATATGACTGTTTAAAATTTCAGGGGGATTGGACTGCTAGTAGCGAAAATGTGGTCTCTGCCAAATTTGGGTCTTTAATTAGACTCTGATTAATTTCGATCATGAACTGGACTCTGAATATTTTGGCACAAAGTAGACTCTGGCGAATTTTGCTAGAAAACTGGACTCTGATGAATTTCGATCAAGAACTGGACTCTGTCACATTTTCACAGATTACAGGACACTGATGAAATTTGCTCTCAAAGTAGACTCTGGCGAATTTCTGTTGATAATTGGACTCTGATGAAATATGAGCTTAAAACTGTCTCTGACTAATTTTGCTCTCAAAGTAGACTCTGATCATTTTTAGGTATAAATTGGACTCTGATGAAATATGAGCTTAAAACTGTCTCTGACGAATTTTGCTCTCAAAGTAGACTCTGGCGAATTTGAGCATAAACTGGACTCTGATGAAATATGAGCTAAAAACTGTCTCTGACTAATTTTGCTCACAAAGTGGACTCTGTTCATTTTTAGGTATAAAATGGTCTCTGATGAAATATGAGCTAAAACTGTCTCTGACTAATTTTGATCTCAAAGTAGACTCTGGCGAATTTCTGTTGATAATTGGACGCTGATGAAATATGAGCTAAATACTGTCTCTGACTAATTTTGCTCACAAAGTAGACTCTGACGAAAATTGGGTATAAAATGGACTCTGTCAAATTTTCGCAGATTACAGGACTCTGATGAAATATGAGCTAAAACTGTCTCTGACTAATTTTGCTCTCAAAGTAGACTCTGGCGAATTTTCGGTATAAACTGGACTCTGATGAAATATGAGCTTAAAACTGGGCTCTGTTCAATTTTGGTCTTTACAGATGAAATAGCCGTAAATGGATATAAAACTAAATGTTATGGCTAAGTTGGCTGTTTTCTTTAACAAAACATCTAAGACAATATTCTCTGAAAATGGTCCTTTTACAAATTCGGTCATAAACATATAAATAAACTTCTATGATTATTTGAAACTCTGAAAATAGTTGTAAGGAAATAGGAGGAGAGAGAGAGGGACGGTCCAGATATTATTATGGAGAAGATAAGATAAGATAAGAGGTCTGGCTGACCGGGCGTAAAGTAAATAAAGGTGACGCGACAGATTGCGAGGTAAGGGGGGAGGGAGGGAGGGGGGTGTGAGGTACGAGACTTGAAACCCCTGGCCCGCACAGGTGATTTTCTAAATTTATATGAATAACTAAGGCTTGCATAGACGATTTTGTAAGTTGAAAACATGTAAAATATGTCCGTAGAGTTCTCCTGGAAGCCCTAAAGAGCTACATACGTTACTTGAATTTGTCCCATAAGGCCTTAACAAACTTCTATGTCTCGGAAATTATTTTTCTCATAAGAACTTTAACAAACTTCTAAAATCTGTGACTGACAAAATTTACCTGAAAACCCTGGCTCACACGCGAGATATTGGAACCTGAAAACTTTGGCTCACACAGACGATATTGGAATCTGAAAACCATGGCTCACACAGACGATTTTTGACCTGAAAACCCTGAAAACCATGGCTCACACAGACGATTTTTTCCCCCAAAAAAAAAAATCGTCTGTGAGTCTTACACCCTACTACTGCAGTAGTGGAGGGTAGCGGTAGTGGAGGGTAGCAATAGTGGAGGGTGGTGGTAGTGGAGGGTGGCGGTTGTGGAGGGTGGTGGTAGTGGAGGGTGGCAGTAGTGGTGGGTGGTAGTAGAGGAGGGTTGTGGTAGTGGAGGGTGGTGGTAGTGGAGGGTGGCAGTAGTGAAGGGTGGTGGTAGTGGAGGGTGGCAGTAGTGGAGGGTGATGGTAGTGGAGGGTGGCAATAGTGGAGGGTGGCAGTAGTGGAGAGTGGTGGTAGTGGAGGGTGGCGGTAGTGGAGGGTGGTGGTAGTGGAGGGTGGCAGTAGTGGAGGGTGGCTGTAGTGGAGGGTGGCAGTAGTGGTGGGTGGCAGTAGTAGAGGGCGGCTGTAGTGGAGGGTGGCAGTAGTGGAGGGTGGTGGTAGTGTAGGGTTGCAGTATAGGAGGGTGGCTGTAGTGGAGGGAGGTGGTAGTGGAGGGTGGCGGTAGTGGAGGGTGGCAGTATAAGAGGGTGGCAGTAGTGGAGGGTGGCAGTATAAGAGGGTGGCAGTAGTGGAGGGTGGTAGTAGTGGAGGGTGGTGGTAGTGGAGGGTGGCGGTAGTGTAGGGTGGCAGTAGTGGAAGGTGGCAGTAGTGGAGGGTAGCAGTAGTGGAGGGTCGTGGAAGTGGAGGGTGGTGGTAGTGGAGGGTGGTGGTAGTAGAGGGTTGCAGTACTGGAGGGTGGTGGTAGGGATGGTGGCGGTAGTGGAGGGTGGCGGTAGTGGAGGGTGGCAGTAGTGTAGGGTGGTGGTAGGGAGGGTGGCGGTAGTGGAGGGTGGCGGTAGTGGTGGGTTGCAGTAGTGCAGGGTGGCAGTAGTGTAGGGTGATGGTAGTGGAGCGTGGTGGTAGTGGAGGGTGGCAGTAGTGGAGGGTGGTGGTAGTGGAGGGTGGTGGTAGTGGAGAGTTGCAGTACTGGAGGGTGGTGGTAGAGGAGGGTGGTGGTAGTGGAGGGTGGCAGTAGTGGAGGGTGGTGATAGTGGAGGGTGGCAGTAGTGGAGGGTGGCAGTAGTGGAGGGTGGCAGTAGTGGGGGGTGGCAGTATTGGAGGGTGGCAGTAGTGGAGGGTGGCAGTAGTGGAGGGTGGCAGTAGTGGAGGGTGGTGGTAGTGGAGGGTGGCAGTAGTGGAGGGTGACGGTAGTGGAGGGTGACGGTAGTGGAGGGTGGCAGTAGTGGAGGGTGGCAGCAGTGTAGGGTGGCAGTAGTGTAGGGTGGCAGTAGTGGAGGGTGGCGGTAGTGGAGGGTGGCAGTAGTGGAGGGTGGCAGTAGTGGAGGGTGGCGGTAGTGGAGGGTGGCAGTAGTGGAGGGTGGCAGTAGTGGAGGGTTGCAGTAGTGGAGGGTGGCAGTAGTGGAGGGTGGTGGTAGTGGAGGGTGGCAGTAGTGCAGGGTGGCAGTATTGGAGGGTGGCAGTATTGGAGGGTGGCAGTAGTGGAGGGTGGTAGTAGTGGAGGGTGGCAGTAGTGGAGGGTGGTGGTAGTGGAGGGTGGCAGTAGTGGTGGGTGTCAGTAGTGGAGGGTGGTGGTAGTGGAGGGTGGCAGTAGTGGAGGGTTGCAGTAGTGGAGGGTTGCAGTAGTGGAGGGTGGAAGCAGTGGAGGGTGGCGGTAGTGGAGGGTGGCAGTAGTGGAGGGTGGCAGTAGTGGAGGGTGGTGGTAGTGGAGGGTGGCAGTAGTGGAGGGTGGCAGTAGTGGAGGTTTGCAGTAGTGGAGGGTGGAAGCAGTGGAGGGTGGCAGTAGTGGAGGATGGCAGTAGTGGGGGATGGCAGTAGAGGAGGGTGGCAGTAGTGGAGGGTGGCGGTAGTGGAGGATAACAGTAGTGGAGGGTGGCAGTAAGTAGTAGGGTGTAAGACTCACAGACGATTTTTTTTTTGGGGGGAAAAAATCGTCTGTGTGAGCCATGGTTTTCAGGGTTTTCAGGTCAAAAATCGTCTGTGTGAGCCATGGTTTTCAGATTCCAATATCGTCTGTGTGAGCCAAAGTTTTCAGGTTCCAATATCTCGCGTGTGAGCCAGGGTTTTCAGGTAAATTTTGTCAGTCACAGATTTTAGAAGTTTGTTAAAGTTCTTATGAGAAAAATAATTTCCGAGACATAGAAGTTTGTTAAGGCCTTATGGGACAAATTCAAGTAACGTATGTAGCTCTTTAGGGCTTCCAGGAGAACTCTACGGACATATTTTACATGTTTTCAACTTACAAAATCGTCTATGCAAGCCTTAGTTATTCATATAAATTTAGAAAATCACCTGTGCGGGCCAGGGGTTTCAAGTCTCGTACCTCACACCCCCCTCCCTCCCTCCCCCCTTACCTCGCAATCTGTCGCGTCACCTTTATTTACTTTACGCCCGGTCAGCCAGACCTCTTATCTTATCTTATCTTCTCCATAATAATATCTGGACCGTCCCTCTCTCTCTCCTCCTATTTCCTTACAACTATTTTCAGAGTTTCAAATAATCATAGAAGTTTATTTATATGTTTATGACCGAATTTGTAAAAGGACCATTTTCAGAGAATATTGTCTTAGATGTTTTGTTAAAGAAAACAGCCAACTTAGCCATAACATTTAGTTTTATATCCATTTACGGCTATTTCATCTGTAAAGACCAAAATTGAACAGAGCCCAGTTTTAAGCTCATATTTCATCAGAGTCCAGTTTATACCGAAAATTCGCCAGAGTCTACTTTGAGAGCAAAATTAGTCAGAGACAGTTTTAGCTCATATTTCATCAGAGTCCTGTAATCTGCGAAAATTTGACAGAGTCCATTTTATACCCAATTTTCGTCAGAGTCTACTTTGTGAGCAAAATTAGTCAGAGACAGTATTTAGCTCATATTTCATCAGCGTCCAATTATCAACAGAAATTCGCCAGAGTCTACTTTGAGATCAAAATTAGTCAGAGACAGTTTTAGCTCATATTTCATCAGAGACCATTTTATACCTAAAAATGAACAGAGTCCACTTTGTGAGCAAAATTAGTCAGAGACAGTTTTTAGCTCATATTTCATCAGAGTCCAGTTTATGCTCAAATTCGCCAGAGTCTACTTTGAGAGCAAAATTCGTCAGAGACAGTTTTAAGCTCATATTTCATCAGAGTCCAATTTATACCTAAAAATGATCAGAGTCTACTTTGAGAGCAAAATTAGTCAGAGACAGTTTTAAGCTCATATTTCATCAGAGTCCAATTATCAACAGAAATTCGCCAGAGTCTACTTTGAGAGCAAATTTCATCAGTGTCCTGTAATCTGTGAAAATGTGACAGAGTCCAGTTCTTGATCGAAATTCATCAGAGTCCAGTTTTCTAGCAAAATTCGCCAGAGTCTACTTTGTGCCAAAATATTCAGAGTCCAGTTCATGATCGAAATTAATCAGAGTCTAATTAAAGACCCAAATTTGGCAGAGACCACATTTTCGCTACTAGCAGTCCAATCCCCCTGAAATTTTAAACAGTCATATTTCAGACGTAGTAAATAAGATCAAGTCAGTTACAGAGCTCCAGCTCTTGTCCCCCTGTATTTGCATATTTTCTCTATATTCAGCTGTGTTCTTCACTTTTTGTCCGTGTTTTCTGTGTTCATTCCATGTTCTACAAATGTTCACAGTCCCATTCAGTTCATATTTTCACAAGTATCTCCATTTTTTCTATAATCTTTCTCTTAGTCTCATTACTTTCTCTACAAATTCTAGTCATATTTTCTATGTTTTCATGTTCATCACATGTTCTCTTTACAACTTTTATACTCAATATTCATGCTAACTTCCATATGTTGTGTTCTTTGTCAATATTCATGTTCCTCTACAAGTTCATATTCCCAGCATGTTCACTGTATTCATCAACTTTTCTTACATATGTTCTTTGCCATGTTCCCCATATGTTTCTCTGGGTTTTTCCCCTTACATGTTATCTAACGTTCCTTAACTAAAAAATCTTTCACCAATCAACTAAAAACATAGTCACTTTCGTCATTTCTCAACTAAACTTATTATCCAGTCAACTAAAAATAGTCAGAAATAGCCTCGTTCAACACTGTTCTTAACTAAAACAACCTTTCTCTTAGCTAAAAATTGTCAAAGGAAACTTTTTTCAGCACTTTCTTAACAGTCGCTATGTTTCATCAAGAAAAAATTGTCAAAGGAAACTTTCCAAAACTGTTCATAACTAGCTTTTATCCATCGTCAATCAACTAAAAATAATAACTTTAATCATTTCTTAACTAAACTTATTCCCCAGTCATCAGAAAATAACCGTGTTCTTCATGTTTCATTGTCATTTCTTAACTAAACATATTCCCCATTCATCAGAAAAATAACCGTGTTCATCATGTTTCATTGTCATTTCTTAACTAAAATTATCTGCCAATCATCAGAAAAAGTCATGTTCATCATGTTTAAGCTTTTGCTCAACTAAAAGTATTCATCGATCAACTAAAAATAGTTACTTCATCATGTTTCCTTGTCATTTCTTAACTGAAATATCACTTCTCTCATCTGAAATTGTCAGGATTAACCTCATTCAACACCGTTCTTAACTAAAACAGCCTTTCGCTTAGCTAAAAATTGTCAAAGGATTCTTTTCAGCACTGTTCATAACTAACTTTATCCATCGTCAAGTAAGAAAATATAGTCAAAGATATCTATCATCGTCGTTCTTAACTGACATTTATACTTTGTGGAGCACTAAAATAGTCAAATGTAACTTTTTCAACACTTTCGTAACTAAAATTATATGTCGCTAAGTAAGAAAAATAGTCAAAGGTGCTCTCCGTTACACCAAAGTTACTCTTCGAGAAATCAAAGACACTCTTCAATACATCAAGGACTTACTCAAAGACACCAAAGTTACACTCTAAGACATCCTTCGAGACATCAAAGACTTCCTTAAGACTTCAATGGGACTCTTCCATTCATCAAAAACATTCTCTAAGCCCTCAAAGTTATTCTCAGAACAATCAAAAGTTATTCCAAGACAACAAAAGTCATTCTCAGAGCTATCAAAATTATTCTCGGAGTCATCAAAAGGTATTCTCTAACTCACTTTTGGTCATTAAAGTTAATTTCTATGTCATAAAAGTTTGTCTCAGAGACATCTAAAGTTAATCTTAGAGTTATCAAATGTAATCTCTAACTCTCTTTTGTTCATCAAAGTTGATCTCAGAGTTAACAAAGGTAATCTCTAACTCACTCTCGTTCATCAAAGTTGTTTCAAAGACATCAAAGTTATTCAAAGAGCTAACAAAAGTTATTCTCAGAGTCACCTTCGTTCTTCAGAGAAACTTTCCAAAACATCTTTATTCATCAAAGTCATTCTCAGAGCTATCAAACTTGTTCTCAAAGTCATCAAACTTATTCACAGAGTCATCAAAGTTAATCTAAGACATCATTTTTCATCAAAGATATTCTCTCTAAACCATCAATGTTCTTCTCTAAGACATAAAAGTTATTCTCAGAGTCACCTTCGTTCGTCAGAGAAACTTTCAAAACATCTTTGTTCATCAAACTTGTTTTCAAAGTCATCAAAAGTTAATCTAAGACATCTTCTTTCATCAAAGTTATTTTCAGAGACATCTAAAGTTATTCTCAGAGCTATCAAACTTGTTCTCAGAGTCATCAAATGTTATTCTCGAAGTCATCAAAGTTATTTTCAGAGACATCTAAAGTTAATTTCTATGTTATAAAGTTATTCTCAGAGACATCTAAAGTTAATCTTGGTCATCAAAGTTGTTCTCTAAACATCAATGTTGTTCTCCAAGACATCAAAGATGTTCTCAAAATCATAAAAGTTATTCCCAGAGCTATCAAAGTTAATCTCAGAGTTATCCAAAGATATTCTCATGTCCACAAAAGTTATTCCAAGAGACGTCAAAGTTGTTTCAAAGACATCAAAGTTAATCTCAGAGTTATCCAAAGACATTCTCAGAGACATCTAAAGTTATTCTCTAAGACATCAAAGTTGTTCTAAGAGTTATCAAAAGTTATTTTCAGTCATGATATGTTATTCTCTAACTCACTTCCATTCATCAAAGACATTCTCTAAGTCCTGAAAGTTATTCTCTAAGACAACAAAGTCTTTCTCAGAGCTACCAAAGATGTTCTCTAAATCATAAAAGTTAATCTTAACTCACCTTCGTTCATTAGAGAAACTTTCCAATCCATATTCGTTGACCAGAGTTATTCTCAGAGTCATCAAAGCGATCTCTAATTCATCTTCGTTCTCCAAAGTTGTTCTCTAAGACACCTTCATTCATCAAAGAAACTCTCCTTCTTCCATCATGTTATTCTTTAAGACATCTTCAGTCATAAAATTTTCTCTCCAAAATGTAACTAGTTCAGCTTTTCATACCAAACCTGCATTCTGTTAAAACATATTTTCTTAGTTGCTTTACCCTAAAACTGTTCTCTGAACTACACTGTTCAAACCTACGTAACCTATCCTCTCCACCCAATGTTACTTAGTTAACGTAACGTTCCTAAACCTAGCTTTACCTATCCTAACATACCTTACCTTACCTTCCCTATCTTACCTAACTTTACCTATCCTAACATAACTTACCTTACCTTCCCTAACTTAACCTAACTTTACCTATCCTAACTTAACTTGCCTTTCATAACCTATCTTTACCTATCCTAACATAACTTACCTTACCTTCCCTATCTTACCTAACTTTACCTATCCTAACATAACTTACCTTACCTTCCCTAACTTAACCTAACTTTACCTATCTTACCTATCTTTACCTATCTTACCTAACTTTACCTATGTTACCTTACCTTCCCTAACTTAACCTAACTTTACCTATCCTAACTTAACTTACCTAACTTATTCTGCTTAACATAACTTACCTTACCTTCCCTATCTTACCTAACTTTACCTATCCTATCCTAACCTAACTTGTCTTACCTAACTTAATCTTACTTTCCCAAACTGATGTATCCTAACTTATCTAGTCCAACCAGACATGATCTAACTTAAGTATTCCTTCTTGTCTTTTGTGTTTCGTCAATCACTGTCTCATATTCATTTACTCATTTCATTAGTTAATTTCTCAAATGGTCACTTATGCATTTCAAGTGCTATTTTGTTAGAGATTGGATATTTAAGCATTTCAAAGAATTATAATTTCTCAAATGGACGTTTTTGCATTTCAAGTGCTATTTGTTAGAGATTGGATATTTAAGCATTTCAAAGAATATTTGTTATATATGGGCATTTACTCATTTCAAGGGATACTTTCTCAAATGGACGTTTTTGCATTTCAAGTGTTATTTGTTTAAGATTGGGTATTTAACCATTTCAAAGGATTTTTTGTTATATATGGGAACTTACTCGTTTCAAGGGCTAATTTCTCAAATGGTCATTTTTGCAGATCAAGGGTTATTTGTTAAAGTTCATCAAGTTGCCCATAAGTTGTATTTAGTAGGTTCTATCTTATGTTCTTATTCCCCCACCCCTTAACCTAACCTCTTGTAATCTTAGTGTATTTAGTAGGTTCTATCTTATGTTCTTATTCCCCAACCCTTTAACCTAACCTTTCAGATGTAGTTTGTGGTGTTTTTGACGTATTTGTTGAATATATTATCCTTTTCCTAACCTTTCAGATGTAGTTTTGTTTCTCCTTTTGTATATTTTTACCCAAACCCACCATCCCACTTAACCTTCTTTCCTTCTTTTACTTTGTTTTCACATATAAGTTCATTCTTTATCTTAGTAATAATAAAAATTACAATAGTAAAGAATCAGATCTACTAAGACTTGAAATTGAGAAACAAGAGCTCAAGGGAGTGAGAGCATGAAAGAAGAGCAAGGAGTAAGAGAGAGGGGGAGGAAGAGAGAGAATAAGGAAGAGAGAATGAGAGAGAGTGTGGGCATGGGAGCACTAAGACTTGAATTGAGAAAAAGAAAAACTAAGTGAATGAGAGTGAGGGTGTGAGAATGGGAGAACTAAGACTTGAATTTGAGAAACAAGAGAGCATTTGAGCAAATGAGGGAGAGAGGGGGAGGAAGAGAGAGAATAAGGGAGAGAGATAGAAAAGGAGGGTTAGAAGGAGTGGGAGTAAAACAAAGTAAAAGAAGGAAAGAAGGTTAAGTGGGATGGTGGGTTTGGGTAAAAATATACAAAAGGAGAAACAAAACTACATCTGAAAGGTTAGGAAAAGGATAATATATTCAACAAATACGTCAAAAACACCACAAACTACATCTGAAAGGTTAGGTTAAAGGGTTGGGGAATAAGAACATAAGATAGAACCTACTAAATACACTAAGATTACAAGAGGTTAGGTTAAGGGGTGGGGGAATAAGAACATAAGATAGAACCTACTAAATACAACTTATGGGCAACTTGATGAACTTTAACAAATAACCCTTGATCTGCAAAAATGACCATTTGAGAAATTAGCCCTTGAAACGAGTAAGTTCCCATATATAACAAAAAATCCTTTGAAATGGTTAAATACCCAATCTTAAACAAATAACACTTGAAATGCAAAAACGTCCATTTGAGAAAGTATCCCTTGAAATGAGTAAATGCCCATATATAACAAATATTCTTTGAAATGCTTAAATATCCAATCTCTAACAAATAGCACTTGAAATGCAAAAACGTCCATTTGAGAAATTATAATTCTTTGAAATGCTTAAATATCCAATCTCTAACAAAATAGCACTTGAAATGCATAAGTGACCATTTGAGAAATTAACTAATGAAATGAGTAAATGAATATGAGACAGTGATTGACGAAACACAAAAGACAAGAAGGAATACTTAAGTTAGATCATGTCTGGTTGGACTAGATAAGTTAGGATACATCAGTTTGGGAAAGTAAGATTAAGTTAGGTAAGACAAGTTAGGTTAGGATAGGATAGGTAAAGTTAGGTAAGATAGGGAAGGTAAGGTAAGTTATGTTAAGCAGAATAAGTTAGGTAAGTTAAGTTAGGATAGGTAAAGTTAGGTTAAGTTAGGGAAGGTAAGGTAACATAGGTAAAGTTAGGTAAGATAGGTAAAGATAGGTAAGATAGGTAAAGTTAGGTTAAGTTAGGGAAGGTAAGGTAAGTTATGTTAGGATAGGTAAAGTTAGGTAAGATAGGGAAGGTAAGGTAAGTTATGTTAGGATAGGTAAAGATAGGTTATGAAAGGCAAGTTAAGTTAGGATAGGTAAAGTTAGGTTAAGTTAGGGAAGGTAAGGTAAGTTATGTTAGGATAGGTAAAGTTAGGTAAGATAGGGAAGGTAAGGTAAGGTATGTTAGGATAGGTAAAGCTAGGTTTAGGAACGTTACGTTAACTAAGTAACATTGGGTGGAGAGGATAGGTTACGTAGGTTTGAACAGTGTAGTTCAGAGAACAGTTTTAGGGTAAAGCAACTAAGAAAATATGTTTTAACAGAATGCAGGTTTGGTATGAAAAGCTGAACTAGTTACATTTTGGAGAGAAAATTTTATGACTGAAGATGTCTTAAAGAATAACATGATGGAAGAAGGAGAGTTTCTTTGATGAATGAAGGTGTCTTAGAGAACAACTTTGGAGAACGAAGATGAATTAGAGATCGCTTTGATGACTCTGAGAATAACTCTGGTCAACGAATATGGATTGGAAAGTTTCTCTAATGAACGAAGGTGAGTTAAGATTAACTTTTATGATTTAGAGAACATCTTTGGTAGCTCTGAGAAAGACTTTGTTGTCTTAGAGAATAACTTTCAGGACTTAGAGAATGTCTTTGATGAATGGAAGTGAGTTAGAGAATAACATATCATGACTGAGAATAACTTTTGATAACTCTTAGAACAACTTTGATGTCTTAGAGAATAACTTTAGATGTCTCTGAGAATGTCTTTGGATAACTCTGAGATTAACTTTGATGTCTTTGAAACAACTTTGACGTCTCTTGGAATAACTTTTGTGGACATGAGAATATCTTTGGATAACTCTGAGATTAACTTTGATAGCTCTGGGAATAACTTTTATGATTTTGAGAACATCTTTGATGTCTTGGAGAACAACATTGATGTTTAGAGAACAACTTTGATGACCAAGATTAACTTTAGATGTCTCTGAGAATAACTTTATAACATAGAAATTAACTTTAGATGTCTCTGAAAATAACTTTGATGACTTCGAGAATAACATTTGATGACTCTGAGAACAAGTTTGATAGCTCTGAGAATAACTTTAGATGTCTCTGAAAATAACTTTGATGAAAGAAGATGTCTTAGATTAACTTTTGATGACTTTGAAAACAAGTTTGATGAACAAAGATGTTTTGAAAGTTTCTCTGACGAACGAAGGTGACTCTGAGAATAACTTTTATGTCTTAGAGAAGAACATTGATGGTTTAGAGAGAATATCTTTGATGAAAAATGATGTCTTAGATTAACTTTGATGACTCTGTGAATAAGTTTGATGACTTTGAGAACAAGTTTGATAGCTCTGAGAATGACTTTTATGCCTCTGAGAATAACTTTGATGAATAAAGATGTTTTGGAAAGTTTCTCTGAAGAACGAAGGTGACTCTGAGAATAACTTTTGTTAGCTCTTTGAATAACTTTGATGTCTTTGAAACAACTTTGATGAACGAGAGTGAGTTAGAGATTACCTTTGTTAACTCTGAGATCAACTTTGATGAACAAAAGAGAGTTAGAGATTACATTTGATAACTCTAAGATTAACTTTAGATGTCTCTGAGACAAACTTTTATGACATAGAAATTAACTTTAATGACCAAAAGTGAGTTAGAGAATACCTTTTGATGACTCCGAGAATAATTTTGATAGCTCTGAGAATGACTTTTGTTGTCTTGGAATAACTTTTGATTGTTCTGAGAATAACTTTGAGGGCTTAGAGAATGTTTTTGATGAATGGAAGAGTCCCATTGAAGTCTTAAGGAAGTCTTTGATGTCTCGAAGGATGTCTTAGAGTGTAACTTTGGTGTCTTTGAGTAAGTCCTTGATGTATTGAAGAGTGTCTTTGATTTCTCGAAGAGTAACTTTGGTGTAACGGAGAGCACCTTTGACTATTTTTCTTACTTAGCGACATATAATTTTAGTTACGAAAGTGTTAAAAAAGTTACATTTGACTATTTTAGTGCTCCACAAAGTATAAATGTCAGTTAAGAACGACGATGATAGATATCTTTGACTATATTTTCTTACTTGACGATGGATAAAGTTAGTTATGAACAGTGCTGAAAAGAATCCTTTGACAATTTTTAGCTAAGCGAAAGGCTGTTTTAGTTAAGAACGGTGTTGAATGAGGTTAATCCTGACTATTTTCAGATGAGAGAAGTGATATTTCAGTTAAGAAATGACAAGGAAACATGATGAAGTAACTATTTTTAGTTGATCCATGAATACTTTTAGTTGAGCAAAAGCTTAAACATGATGAACATGACTTTTTCTGATGATTGGCAGATAATTTTAGTTAAGAAATGACAATGAAACATGATGAACACGGTTATTTTTCTGATGAATGGGGAATATGTTTAGTTAAGAAATGACAATGAAACATGAAGAACACGGTTATTTTCTGATGACTGGGGAATAAGTTTAGTTAAGAAATGATTAAAGTTATTATTTTTAGTTGATTGACGATGGATAAAAGCTAGTTATGAACAGTTTTGGAAAGTTTCCTTTGACAATTTTTTCTTGATGAAACATAGCGACTGTTAAGAAAGTGCTGAAAAAAGTTTCCTTTGACAATTTTTAGCTAAGAGAAAGGTTGTTTTAGTTAAGAACAGTGTTGAACGAGGCTATTTCTGACTATTTTTAGTTGACTGGATAATAAGTTTAGTTGAGAAATGACGAAAGTGACTATGTTTTTAGTTGATTGGTGAAAGATTTTTTAGTTAAGGAACGTTAGATAACATGTAAGGGGAAAAACCCAGAGAAACATATGGGGAACATGGCAAAGAACATATGTAAGAAAAGTTGATGAATACAGTGAACATGCTGGGAATATGAACTTGTAGAGGAACATGAATATTGACAAAGAACACAACATATGGAAGTTAGCATGAATATTGAGTATAAAAGTTGTAAAGAGAACATGTGATGAACATGAAAACATAGAAAATATGACTAGAATTTGTAGAGAAAGTAATGAGACTAAGAGAAAGATTATAGAAAAAATGGAGATACTTGTGAAAATATGAACTGAATGGGACTGTGAACATTTGTAGAACATGGAATGAACACAGAAAACACGGACAAAAAGTGAAGAACACAGCTGAATATAGAGAAAATATGCAAATACAGGGGGACAAGAGCTGGAGCTCTGTAACTGACTTGATCTTATTTACTACGTCTGAAATATGACTGTTTAAAATTTCAGGGGGATTGGACTGCTAGTAGCGAAAATGTGGTCTCTGCCAAATTTGGGTCTTTAATTAGACTCTGATTAATTTCGATCATGAACTGGACTCTGAATATTTTGGCACAAAGTAGACTCTGGCGAATTTTGCTAGAAAACTGGACTCTGATGAATTTCGATCAAGAACTGGACTCTGTCACATTTTCACAGATTACAGGACACTGATGAAATTTGCTCTCAAAGTAGACTCTGGCGAATTTCTGTTGATAATTGGACTCTGATGAAATATGAGCTTAAAACTGTCTCTGACTAATTTTGCTCTCAAAGTAGACTCTGATCATTTTTAGGTATAAATTGGACTCTGATGAAATATGAGCTTAAAACTGTCTCTGACGAATTTTGCTCTCAAAGTAGACTCTGGCGAATTTGAGCATAAACTGGACTCTGATGAAATATGAGCTAAAAACTGTCTCTGACTAATTTTGCTCACAAAGTGGACTCTGTTCATTTTTAGGTATAAAATGGTCTCTGATGAAATATGAGCTAAAACTGTCTCTGACTAATTTTGATCTCAAAGTAGACTCTGGCGAATTTCTGTTGATAATTGGACTCTGATGAAATATGAGCTAAATACTGTCTCTGACTAATTTTGCTCACAAAGTAGACTCTGACGAAAATTGGGTATAAAATGGACTCTGTCAAATTTTCGCAGATTACAGGACTCTGATGAAATATGAGCTAAAACTGTCTCTGACTAATTTTGCTCTCAAAGTAGACTCTGGCGAATTTTCGGTATAAACTGGACTCTGATGAAATATGAGCTTAAAACTGGGCTCTGTTCAATTTTGGTCTTTACAGATGAAATAGCCGTAAATGGATATAAAACTAAATGTTATGGCTAAGTTGGCTGTTTTCTTTAACAAAACATCTAAGACAATATTCTCTGAAAATGGTCCTTTTACAAATTCGGTCATAAACATATAAATAAACTTCTATGATTATTTGAAACTCTGAAAATAGTTGTAAGGAAATAGGAGGAGAGAGAGAGGGACGGTCCAGATATTATTATGGAGAAGATAAGATAAGATAAGAGGTCTGGCTGACCGGGCGTAAAGTAAATAAAGGTGACGCGACAGATTGCGAGGTAAGGGGGGAGGGAGGGAGGGGGGTGTGAGGTACGAGACTTGAAACCCCTGGCCCGCACAGGTGATTTTCTAAATTTATATGAATAACTAAGGCTTGCATAGACGATTTTGTAAGTTGAAAACATGTAAAATATGTCCGTAGAGTTCTCCTGGAAGCCCTAAAGAGCTACATACGTTACTTGAATTTGTCCCATAAGGCCTTAACAAACTTCTATGTCTCGGAAATTATTTTTCTCATAAGAACTTTAACAAACTTCTAAAATCTGTGACTGACAAAATTTACCTGAAAACCCTGGCTCACACGCGAGATATTGGAACCTGAAAACTTTGGCTCACACAGACGATATTGGAATCTGAAAACCATGGCTCACACAGACGATTTTTGACCTGAAAACCCTGAAAACCATGGCTCACACAGACGATTTTTTCCCCCCAAAAAAAAAATCGTCTGTGAGTCTTACACCCTACTACTGCAGTAGTGGAGGGTAGCGGTAGTGGAGGGTAGCAATAGTGGAGGGTGGTGGTAGTGGAGGGTGGCGGTTGTGGAGGGTGGTGGTAGTGGAGGGTGGCAGTAGTGGTGGGTGGTAGTAGAGGAGGGTTGTGGTAGTGGAGGGTGGTGGTAGTGGAGGGTGGCAGTAGTGAAGGGTGGTGGTAGTGGAGGGTGGCAGTAGTGGAGGGTGATGGTAGTGGAGGGTGGCAATAGTGGAGGGTGGCAGTAGTGGAGAGTGGTGGTAGTGGAGGGTGGCGGTAGTGGAGGGTGGTGGTAGTGGAGGGTGGCAGTAGTGGAGGGTGGCTGTAGTGGAGGGTGGCAGTAGTGGTGGGTGGCAGTAGTAGAGGGCGGCTGTAGTGGAGGGTGGCAGTAGTGGAGGGTGGTGGTAGTGTAGGGTTGCAGTATAGGAGGGTGGCTGTAGTGGAGGGAGGTGGTAGTGGAGGGTGGCGGTAGTGGAGGGTGGCAGTATAAGAGGGTGGCAGTAGTGGAGGGTGGCAGTATAAGAGGGTGGCAGTAGTGGAGGGTGGTAGTAGTGGAGGGTGGTGGTAGTGGAGGGTGGCGGTAGTGTAGGGTGGCAGTAGTGGAAGGTGGCAGTAGTGGAGGGTAGCAGTAGTGGAGGGTCGTGGAAGTGGAGGGTGGTGGTAGTGGAGGGTGGTGGTAGTAGAGGGTTGCAGTACTGGAGGGTGGTGGTAGGGATGGTGGCGGTAGTGGAGGGTGGCGGTAGTGGAGGGTGGCAGTAGTGTAGGGTGGTGGTAGGGAGGGTGGCGGTAGTGGAGGGTGGCGGTAGTGGTGGGTTGCAGTAGTGCAGGGTGGCAGTAGTGTAGGGTGATGGTAGTGGAGCGTGGTGGTAGTGGAGGGTGGCAGTAGTGGAGGGTGGTGGTAGTGGAGGGTGGTGGTAGTGGAGAGTTGCAGTACTGGAGGGTGGTGGTAGAGGAGGGTGGTGGTAGTGGAGGGTGGCAGTAGTGGAGGGTGGTGATAGTGGAGGGTGGCAGTAGTGGAGGGTGGCAGTAGTGGAGGGTGGCAGTAGTGGGGGGTGGCAGTATTGGAGGGTGGCAGTAGTGGAGGGTGGCAGTAGTGGAGGGTGGCAGTAGTGGAGGGTGGTGGTAGTGGAGGGTGGCAGTAGTGGAGGGTGACGGTAGTGGAGGGTGGCAGTAGTGGAGGGTGGCAGCAGTGTAGGGTGGCAGTAGTGTAGGGTGGCAGTAGTGGAGGGTGGCGGTAGTGGAGGGTGGCAGTAGTGGAGGGTGGCAGTAGTGGAGGGTGGCGGTAGTGGAGGGTGGCAGTAGTGGAGGGTGGCTGTAGTGGAGGGTTGCAGTAGTGGAGGGTGGCAGTAGTGGAGGGTGGTGGTAGTGGAGGGTGGCAGTAGTGGAGGGTGGCAGTATTGGAGGGTGGCAGTATTGGAGGGTGGCAGTAGTGGAGGGTGGTAGTAGTGGAGGGTGGCAGTAGTGGAGGGTGGTGGTAGTGGAGGGTGGCAGTAGTGGAGGGTGACGGTAGTGGAGGGTGGCTGTAGTGTAGGGTGGCAGTAGTGGAGGGTGGTGGTAGTGGAGGGTGGCAGTAGTGGAGGGTGGCAGTACTGTAGGATGGCAGTAGTAAAGGGTGGTTGTAGTGGAGGGTAGCAGTAGTGGAGGGTGGCAGTAGTGGAGGGTGACAGTAGTGGAGGGTAGCAGTAGTGGAGGGTTGCAGTAGTGGAGGGTGACTGTAGTGGAGGGTGGCAGTAGTGGAGGGTGGCAGTAGTTGAGGGTGACGGTAGTGGAGGGAGGCAGTAGTGGAGGGTGGCAGTAGTGGAGGGTGGCGGTAGTGGAGGGTGGCAGTAGTGGAGGGTGGCAGTATTGGAGGGTGGCAGTATTGGAGGGTAGCAGTAGTGGAGGGTGGTAGTAGTGGAGGGTGGCAGTAGTGGAGGGTGGTGGTAGTGGAGGGTGGCAGTAGTGGAGGGTGACGGTAGTGGAGGGTGGCTGTAGTGTAGGGTGGCAGTAGTGGAGGGTGGTGGTAGTGGAGGGTGGTGGTAGTGTAGGGTGGTGGTAGTGTAGGGTGACAGTAGTGTAGGGTGGCAGTAGTGGAGGGTGGTGGTTGTGGAGGGTGGCGGTAGTGTAGGGTGGCAGTATTGGAGGGTGGTGGTATTGGAGGGTGGTGGTAGTGTAGGGTGGTGGTAGTGTAGGGTGACAGTAGTGTAGGGTGGCAGTAGTGGAGGGTGGTGGTAGTGGAGGGTGGTGGTAGTAGAGGGTTGCAGTACTGGAGGGTGGTGGTAGGGATGGTGGCGGTAGTGGAGGGTGGCGGTAGTGGAGGGTGGCAGTAGTGTAGGGTGGTGGTAGGGAGGGTGGCGGTAGTGGAGGGTGGCGGTAGTGGTGGGTTGCAGTAGTGGAGGGTGGCAGTAGTGTAGGGTGATGGTAGTGGAGCGTGGTGGTAGTGGAGGGTGGCAGTAGTGGAGGGTGGTGGAAGTGGAGGATGGCAGTATTAGATGGAGGCAGTAGTGGAGGGTGGTAATAGTGGAGGGTGGCATTAGTGGAAGGTGGCAGTAGTAGAGGGCGGTGGTAGTGGAGGGTGGCAGTAGTGGAGGGTGGTGGTAGTGGAGGGTGGTGGTAGTGGAGAGTTGCAGTACTGGAGGGTGGTGGTAGTGGAGGGTGGTGGTAGTGGAGGGTGGCAGTAGTGGAGGGTGGTGATAGTGGAGGGTGGCAGTAGTGGAGGGTGGCAGTAGTGGAGGGTGGCAGTAGTGGGGGGTGGCAGTATTGGAGGGTGGCAGTAGTGGAGGGTGGCAGTAGTGGAGGGTGGAATTAGTGGAGGGTGGTGGTAGTGGAGGGTGGCAGTAGTGGAGGGTGACGGTAGTGGAGGGTGACGGTAGTGGAGGGTGGCAGTAGTGGAGGGTGGCAGCAGTGTAGGGTGGCAGTAGTGTAGGGTGGCAGTAGTGGAGGGTGGCGGTAGTGGAGGGTGGCAGTAGTGGAGGGTGGTAGTAGTGGAGGGTGGCGGTAGTGGAGGGTGGCAGTAGTGGAGGGTGGCAGTAGTGGAGGGTTGCAGTAGTGGAGGGTGGCAGTAGTGGAGGGTGGTGGTAGTGGAGGGTGGCAGTAGTGGAGGGTGGCAGTATTGGAGGGTGGCAGTATTGGAGGGTGGCAGTAGTGGAGGGTGGTAGTAGTGGAGGGTGGCAGTAGTGGAGGGTGGTGGTAGAGGAGGGTGGCAGTAGTGGAGGGTGACGGTAGTGGAGGGTGGCTGTAGTGTAGGGTGGCAGTAGTGGAGGGTGGTGGTAGTGGAGGGTGGCAGTAGTGGAGGGTGGCAGTAGTGTAGGATGGCAGTAGTAAAGGGTGGTTGTAGTGGAGGGTAGCAGTAGTGGAGGGTGGCAGTAGTGGAGGGTGACAGTAGTGGAGGGTAGCAGTAGTGGAGGGTTGCAGTAGTGGAGGGTGACTGTAGTGGAGGGTGGCAGTAGTGGAGGGTGGCAGTAGTTGAGGGTGACGGTAGTGGAGGGAGGCAGTAGTGGAGGGTGGCTGTAGTGGAGGGTGGCGGTAGTGGAGGGTGGCAGTAGTGGAGGGTGGCAGTATTGGAGGGTGGCAGTATTGGAGGGTAGCAGTAGTGGAGGGTGGTAGTAGTGGAGGGTGGCAGTAGTGGAGGGTGGTGGTAGTGGAGGGTGGCAGTAGTGGAGGGTGACGGTAGTGGAGGGTGGCTGTAGTGTAGGGTGGCAGTAGTGGAGGGTGGTGGTAGTGGAGGGTGGTGGTAGTGTAGGGTGGTGGTAGTGTAGGGTGACAGTAGTGTAGGGTGGCAGTAGTGGAGGGTGGTGGTTGTGGAGGGTGGCGGTAGTGTAGGGTGGCAGTATTGGAGGGTGGTGGTATTGGAGGGTGGTGGTAGTGTAGGGTGACAGTAGTGTAGGGTGGCAGTAGTGGAGGGTGGTGGTAATGGAGGGTGGTGGTAGTAGAGGGTTGCAGTACTGGAGGGTGGTGGTAGGGATGGTGGCGGTAGTGGAGGGTGGCGGTAGTGGAGGGTGGCAGTAGTGTAGGGTGGTGGTAGGGAGGGTGGCGGTAGTTGAGGGTGGCGGTAGTGGTGGGTTGCAGTAGTGGAGGGTGGCAGTAGTGTAGGGTGATGGTAGTGGAGCGTGGTGGTAGTGGAGGGTGGCAGTAGTGGAGGGTGGTGGAAGTGGAGGATGGCAGTATTAGATGGAGGCAGTAGTGGAGCGTGGTGGTAGTGGAGGGTGGCAGTAGTGGAGGGTGGTGGAAGTGGAGGATGGCAGTATTAGATGGAGGCAGTAGTGGAGGGTGGTAATAGTGGAGGGTGGCATTAGTGGAAGGTGGCAGTAGTAGAGGGCGGTGGTAGTGGAGGGTGGCCGTAGTGGAGGGTGGTGGTAGTGGAGGGTGGTGGTAGTGGAGAGTTGCAGTACTGGAGGGTGGTGGTAGTGGAGGGTGGTGGTAGTGGAGGGTGGCAGTAGTGGAGGGTGGTGATAGT
>NW_027190691.1:0-29365 GCF_040958095.1 Procambarus clarkii
CAAAATGTGACTCACTCCCGCTTTCAGAACTTGGCATATGTTGGGTATAAAAATTCGTAATATAAAACTGCGAATACGTGCAGAGAGCCAGAATTTGGCTCCAAAATATGACTCAGGCCTAGAAATTGGGAAGTTTGGGATATTTTGAAAACTGCAGAGGAGTTTGAAACAAATATGACCAAACGCCGCATTCAGTACTTGACATATGTTGGGTATAAAAAAAGTCGCCATTTCAAACTGCGAATACGTGCAGAGAGCCAGAATTTGGCTCCAAAATATGGCTCAGGCCTCGAAATTGGGATGTTTGGGATATTTTGAAATCTGCAGGGGACTTTGGGACTCATATGACCAAACTCCGCTTTCAGTACTTGGCATATGTTGAGTATAAAAAGTCGTAATTTCAAACTGCGAATACGTGCAGAGAGCCAGAATTTTGCTCCAAAATATTGCTCAGTCCTCGATATTGGGATATTTGGGATATTTTGAAAACTGCAGGGGGGATTGGGACAAATGTGACTGAACGCCGCTGTCAGTACTTCGCATATGTTGGGTATAAAAAAGTCGTAATTTCAAACTGCGAATACGTGCAGAAAGCCAGAATTTGGCTCCAAAATATTGTTCAGGCCTCGAAATTGGGATGTTTGGGATATTTTGAAAACAGCAGGGAAGTTTGTGCAAAATGTGACTCCCTGCCGCTTTTAGTACTTGGCATATGTTGGGTATAAAAAGTCGTAATTTCAAACTGCGAAGACGTGCAGAGAGCCAGAATTTGGCTCCAAAATATGACTCAGGCCTCGAAATTTGGAAATTTGGGATATTTTGAAAACTGCAGGGGAGTTTGTGCAAAATGTGACTCACTGCCGCTTTCAGTACTTGGCATATGTTGGGTATAAAAAGTCGTAATATCAAACTGCGAATACGTGCAAAGAGCCAGAATTTGGCTCCAAAATATGGCTCATGCCTCTAAATTGGGATATTTGGCATATTTTGAAAACTGCGGGGAGGTTTGGGACAAATGTGACCAAACGCCGCTTTCAGTACATGGCATATGTTGGGTATAAAAAGACGTAATTTCGAACTGCGAATACGTGCAGAGAGCCAATATTTGGCTCCAAAATATGGCTCAGGCCTCGAAATTAGGATATTTGGGATATTTTTAAAACTGCAGGGATGTTTGGGACAAATGTGTCCAAACGCAGCTTTCAGAACTTGGCATATGTTGGGTATAAAAAGATGTAATTTCGAACAGCGAATACGTGCAGAGAGCCAAAATTTGGCTCCAAAATATGGCTCAGGCCTCGAAATTGGGATATTTGGGATATTTCGAAAACTGCAGGGGAGTTTGTGCAAAATGTGACTCACTGCCGCTTTCATTACTTGGCATATGTTGGGTATAAAAAAGTCGCAATTTCAAACTGCGAATACGTGCAGAGATCCAGAATTTGGCTCCAAAATATGGCTCAGGTCTCGAAATTGGGATATTTGGGATATTTCAAAAACTGCAGGGGAGTTTGTGCAAAATGTGACTCACTGCCGCTTTCAGGACTTTGCATATGTTGGGTATAAAATTCATAATATCAAACTGCGAATACGTGCAGAGAGCCAGAATTTGGCTGCAAAATATGGCTCAGGCCTCGATATTGGGATGTTTGGGATATTTTGAAAATTGCAGGAAGGTTTGGGACAAATGTGACCAAACGCCGCTTACAGTACTTCGCATATGTTGGGTATAAAAAAGTCGTAATTTCAAACTGCGAATACGTGCAGAGAGCCTGAATTTGGCTCCAAAATATGGCTCAGGCCTCGAAATTGGGATATTTGGGATATTTCGAAAACTGCAGGGGAGTTTGTGCAAAATGTGACTCACTGCCGCTTTCAGGACTTGGCATATGTTGGGTATAAAAAGTGGTAATTTCAAACTGCGAATACGTGCAGAGAGCCAGAATTTGGCTCCAAAATATGACTCAGGCCTCGAAATTGGGAAGTTTAAGATATTTTGAAAACTGCAGGGGATTTTGGGACAAATATGACCAAACGCCGCTTTCAGTACTTGACTTATGTTGGGTATAAAAAAGTCACAATTTCAAACTGCGAATACGTGCACAGAGCCAGAATTTGGCTCTAAAATATGGCTCAGGCCTCGAAATTGGGACGTTTGGGATATTTTGAAAACTGCAGGGGAGTTTGTGCAAAATGTGACACACTCCCGCTTTCAGAACTTGGCATATTTTGGGTATAAAAATTCGTAATATCAAACTGCGAATACGTTCAGAGAGCCAGAATTTGGCTCCAAATTATGGTTCAGGCCTCGAAATTGGGATGTTTGGGTTACTTTGAAAACTGCAGGGAGGTTTGGGACAAATGTGACCAAACGCCACTTTCAGTACATGGCATATGTTGGTATAAAAAAGTCGCAATTTCAAACTGCGAATACGTGCAGAGAGCCAGAATTTTGCTCCAAAATATTGCTCAGTCCTCGATATTGGGATATTTGGGATATTTTGAAAACAGCAGGGAAGTTTGTGCAAAATGTGACTCCCTGCCGCTTTTAGTACTTGGCATATGTTGGGTATTAAACGTCGTAATATCAAACTGCGAATACATGCAGAGAGCCAGAAATTGGCTCCAAAATATGGCTCAGGCCTCGAAATTGGGATATTTGGGATATTTTGAAAACTGTGGGGAGGTTTGGGACAAATGTGACCAAACGCCGCTTTCAGTACTTGGCATATGTTGGGTATAAAAAGACGTATTTTCGAACTGCGAATACGTGCAGAGAGCCAGAATTTGGCTCCAAAATATGGCTCAGGCCTCTAAATTGGGATATTTGGAATATTTTGAAAACTGCAGGGATGTTTGGGACAAATGTGACCAAACGCCGCTTTCAGTACTTGGCATATGTTGGGTATAAAAAGATGTAATTTCAAACTGCGAATACGAGCTGAGAGCCAAAATTTGGCTCCAAAATATGGCTCAGGCCTCGAAATTGGGATATTTGCGTTATTTTGAAAACTGGAGGGGAGTTTGGGCAAAATGTGACTCACTGCCGCTCTCAGTACTTGGCATATGTTGGGTATAAAAATTCATAATATCAAACTGCGAATACGTGCAGAGAGCCAGAATTTGGCTCCAAAATATGACTCAGGCCTCGAAATTGGAAAGTTTTGGATATTTTGAAAACTGCAGGGGAGATTGCGACAAATATGACCAAACGCCGCTTTCAGTTCTTGACATATGTTGGGTATAAAAAAGTCGCAATTTTAAACTGCAAATACGTGCAAAGAGCCAGAATTTGGCTCCAAAATATGGCTCAGGACTCGAAATTGGGATGTTTGGGATATTTCGAAAACTGCAGGGGAGTTTGTGCAAAATGTGACACACTGCCGCTTTCAGGACTTGGCATATGTTGGGTATAAAAATTCGTAATATCAAACTGCGAATACGTGCAGAGAGCCAGAATTTGGCTCCAAATTATGGCTCAGGCCTCGAAATTGGGATGTTTGGGATATTTTGAAAACTGCAGGGAGGTTTGGGACAAATGTGACCAAACGCCGCTTTCAGTACATGGCATATGTTGGTATAAAAAATCGCAATTTCAAACTGCGAATACGTGCAGAGAGCCAGAATTTGGCTCCATAATATGTCTCAGGCCTCGAAATTGGGATATTGGCGTTATTTTGAAAACTGCAGGGGAGTTTGTGAGTTTGTTTGTTTGAGTTTGTTTGGGAGTTTATCAAACTGCGAATACGTGCAGAGAGCCAGAATTTGGTTCCAAATTATGGCTCAGGCCTTGAAATTGGGATGTTTGCGATATTTTGAAAACTGCAGGGAGGTTTGGGACAAATGTGACCATACGCCGCTTTCAGTACATGGCATATGTTGGTATAAAAAATCGCAATTTCAAACTGCGAATACGTGCAGAGAGCCAGAATTTGGCTCCATAATATGTCTCAGGCCTCGAAATTGGGATATTGGCGTTATTTTGAAAACTGCAGGGGAGTTTGTGCAAAATGTGACTCACTGCCGCTTTCAGGACTTGGCATATGTTGGGTATAAAAAGTCGTAATTTCAATCTGCGAATACGTGCAGAGAGCCAGAATTTGGCTCCAAAATATGACTCAGGCCTCGAAATTGGGAAGTTTGGGATATTTTGAAAACTGCAGGGGAGTTTGGGACAAATATGACCAAATGCCGCATTCAGTCCTTGACATATATTGGGTATAAAAAAAGTCGTAATTTCAAGCTGCGAATACGTGCAGAGAGCCAGAATTTGGCTCCAAAATATGACTCAGGCCTCGAAAGTGGGATATTTGGGATATTTCGAAAACTGCAGGGGAGTTTGTGCAAAATGTGACTCACTGCCGCTTTAAGGACTTGGCATATGTTGGGTATAAAAAAGTCGCAATTTCAAATTGCGAATACGTGCAGAGAGCCAGAATTTGACTCCAAAATATGGCTCAGGCCTCGAAATTGGGATATTTGGGATATTTCGAAAACTGCAGGGGAGTTTGTGCAAAATGTGACTCACTGCCGCTTTCAGGACTTACCATATGTTGGGTATAAAAAGTCGTAATATCAAACTGCGAATACGTACATAGAGCCAGAATTTGGCTCCAAAATATGGCTCAGGCCTCGAAATTGGGATATATGGGATATTTTGAAAACTGGAGGGGAGTCTGTGCAAAATGTGACTTACTGCCGCTTTCAGTACTTGGCATATGTTGGGTATAAAATTCGTAATATCAAACTGCGAATACGTGCAGAGAGCCAGAATTTGGCTCCAAAATAAGGCTCAGGCCACGATATTGGGATGTTTGGGATATTTTGAAAACTGCAGGAAAATTTGGGACAAATGTGACCAAATGCCGCTTTCAGTACTTCGCATATGTTGGGTATAAAAAAGTCGTAATTTCAAACTGCGAATACGTGCAGAGAGCCAGAATTTGGGTCCAAAATATGGCTCAGGCCTCGAAATTGGGATATTTTGAAAACTGCAGGGGAGTTTGTGCAAAATGTGACTCACTGCCTCTTTCAGGACTTGGCATATGTTGGGTATAAAACGTGGTAATTTCAAACTGCGAAGACGTGCAGAGAGACAGAATTTGGCTCCAAAATATGACTCAGGCCTCGAAATTGGGAAGTTTGGGATATTTTGAAAACTGCAGGGGAGTTTGGGACAAATATGACCAAAAGCCGCTTTCAGTATTTGACATATGTTGGGTATAAAAAAGCCGTAATTTCAAACTGCAAATACGTGCAGAGAGCCAGAATTTGGCTGCAAAATATGGCTCAGGCCCTCAATTGGGACGTTTAGGATATTTTGAAAACTGCAGGGGAGTTTGTGCAAAATGTGACTCACTGCCGCTTTCAGTACTTGGCATATGTTGGGTATAAAAAGACGTAATTTCGAACTGCGAATACGTGCAGAGAGCCAGAATTTGGCTCCAAAATATGGCTCAGGCCTGGAAATTGGGATATTTGGGCTATTTTGAAAACTGCAGGGATGTTTGGGACAAATGTGTCCAAACGCCGCTTTCAGTACTTGGAATATGTTGGGTATAAAAAGATGTAATTTCAAACTGCGAATACGTGCAGAGAGCCAGAATTTGGCTCCAAAATATGGATCAGGCCTCGAAATTGGGATATTTGCGTTATTTTGAAAACTGGAGGGGAGTTTGGACAAAATGTGACTCACTGCCGCTTTTATTACTTGGCATATGTTGGGTATAAAAAAGTCGCAATTTCAAACTGCAAATACGTGCAGATATCCAGAATTTGGCTCCAAAATATGGTTCATGCCTCGAAATTGGGATATTTGGGATATTTCAAAAAGTGCAGGGGAGTTTGTGCAAAATGTGACTCACTGCCGCTTTCAGGACTTGGCATATGTTGGGTATAAAACGTGGTAATTTCAAACTGCGAAGACGTGCAGAGAGCCAGAATTTGGCTCCAAAATATGACTCAGGCCTCGAAATTGGGAAATTTGGGATATTTTGAAAACTGCAGGGGAGTTTGTGCAAAATGTGACTCACTGCCGCTTTCAGTACTTGGCATATGTTGGGTATAAAAAGTCGTAATATCAAACTGCGAATACGTGCAAAGAGCCAGAATTTGGCTCCAAAATATGGCTCAGGCCTCTAAATTGGGATATTTGGCATATTTTGAAAACTGCGGGGAGGTTTGGGACAAATGTGACCAAACGCCGCTTTCAGTACTTGGCATATGTTGGGTATAAAAAGACGTAATTTCGAACTGCGAATACGTGCAGAGAGCCAATATTTGGCTCCAAAATATGGCTCAGGCCTCGAAATTGGGATATTTGGGATATTTCGAAAACTGCAGGGATGTTTGGGACAAATGTGTCCAAACGCAGCTTTCAGAACTTGGCATATGTTGGGTATAAAAAGATGTAATTTCGAACAGCGAATACGTGCAGGGAGCCAAAATTTGGCTCCAAAATATGGCTCAGGCCTCGAAATTGGGATATTTGGGATATTTCGAAAACTGCAGGGAAGTTTGTGCAAAATGTGACTCACTGCCGCTTTCATTACTTGGCATATGTTGGGTATAAAAAAGTCGCAATTTCAAACTGCGAATACGTGCAGAGATCCAGAATTTGGCTCCAAAATATGGCTCAGGTCTCGAAATTGGGATATTTGGGATATTTCAAAAACTGCAGGGGAGTTTGTGCAAAATGTGACTCACTGCCGCTTTCAGGACTTTGCATATGTTGGGTATAAAAAAGTCGCAATTTCAAACTGCGAATACGTGCAGAGAGCCAGAATTTGGCTGCAAAATATGGCTCAGGCCTCGATATTGGGATGTTTGGGATATTTTGAAAACTGCAGGAAGGTTTGGGACAAATGTGACCAAACGCCGCTTTCAGTACTTCGCATATGTTGGGTATAAAAAAGTCGTAATTTCAAACTGCGAATACGTGCAGAGAGCCTGAATTTGGCTCCAAAATATGGCTCAGGCCTCGAAATTGGGATGTTTGGGATATTTTGAAAACAGCAGGGGACTTTGGGACTCATATGACCAAACTCCGCTTTCAGTACTTGGCATATGTTGAGTATAAAAAGTCGTAATTTCAAACTGCGAATACGTGCAGAGAGCCAGAATTTTGCTCCAAAATATTGCTCAGTCCTCGATATTGGGATATTTGGGATATTTTGAAAACTGCAGGGGGGATTGGGACAAATGTGACTGAACGCCGCTGTCAGTACTTCGCATATGTTGGGTATAAAAAAGTCGTAATTTCAAACTGCGAATACGTGCAGAGAGCCAGAATTTGGCTCCAAAATATTGTTCAGGCCTCGAAATTGGGATGTTTGGGATATTTTGAAAACAGCAGGGAAGTTTGTGCAAAATGTGACTCCCTGCCGCTTTTAGTACTTTGCATATGTTGGGTATAAAAAGTCGTAATATCAAACTGCGAATACATGCAGAGAGCCAGAAATTGGCTCCAAAATATGGCTCAGACCTCGAAATTGGGATATTTGGGATATTTTGAAAACTGTGGGGAGGTTTGGGACAAATGTGACCAAATGCCGCTTTCAGTACTTGGCATATGTTGGGTATAAAAAGACGTATTTTCGAACTGCGAATACGTGCAGAGAGCAAGAATTTGGCTCCAAAATATGGCTCAGGCCTCTAAATTGGGATATTTGGAATATTTTGAAAACTGCAGGGATGTTTGGGACAAATGTGACCAAACGCCGCTTTCAGTACTTGGCATATGTTGGGTATAAAAAGATGTAATTTCAAACTGCGAATACGAGCTGAGAGCCAAAATTTGGCTCCAAAATATGGCTCAGGCCTCGAAATTGGGATATTTGCGTTATTTTGAAAACTGGAGGGGAGTTTGGGCAAAATTTGACTCACTGCCGCTCTCAGTACTTGGCATATGTTGGGTATAAAAATTCGTAATATCAAACTGCGAATACGTGCAGAGAGCCAGAATTTGGCTCCAAAATTTGGCTCAGGACTCGAAATTGGGATGTTTGGGATATTTCGAAAACTGCAGGAGAGTTTGTGCAAAATGTGACACACTGCCGCTTTCAGGACTTGGCATATGTTGGGTATAAAAATTCGTAATATCAAACTGCGAATACGTGCAGAGAGCCAGAATTTGGCTCCAAATTATGGCTCAGGCCTCGAAATTGGGATGTTTGGGATATTTTGAAAACTGCAGGGAGGTTTGGGACAAATGTGACCAAACGCCGCTTTCAGTACATGGCATATGTTGGTATAAAAAATCGCAATTTCAAACTTCGAATACGTGCAGAGAGCCAGAATTTGGCTCCATAATATGTCTCAGGCCTCGAAATTGGGATATTGGCGTTATTTTGAAAACTGCAGGGGAGTTTGTGAGTTTGTTTGTTTGATTTTGTTTGGGAGTTTATCAAACTGCGAATTCGTGCAGAGAGCCAGAATTTGGTTCCAAATTATGGCTCAGGCCTCGAAATTGGGATGTTTGCGATATTTTGAAAACTGCAGGGAGGTTTGGGACAAATGTGACCAAACGCCGCTTTCAGTACATGGCATATGTTGGTATAAAAAATCGCAATTTCAAACTGCGAATACGTGCAGAGAGCCAGAATTTGGCTCCATAATCTGTCTCAGGCCTCGAAATTGGGATATTGGCGTTATTTTGAAAACTGCAGGGGAGTTTGTGCAAAATGTGACTCACTGCCGCTTTCAGGACTTGGCATATGTTGGGTATAAAAAGTCGTAATTTCAATCTGCGAATACGTGCAGAGAGCCAGAATTTGGCTCTAAAATATGACTCAGGCCTTGAAATTGGGAAGTTTGGGATATTTTGAAAACTGCAGGGGAGTTTGGGACAAATATGACCAAATGCCGCATTCAGTCCTTGACATATGTTGGGTATAAAAAAAGTCGTAATTTCAAACTGCGAATACGTGCAGAGAGCCAGAATTTGGCTCCAAAATATGACTCAGGCCGCGAAATTGGGAAGTTTGGGATATTTTGAAAACTGCAGGGGAGTTTGGGACAAATATGACCAAACGCCGCTTTCAGTACTTGGCATATGTTGGGTATAAAAAGTCGTAATTTCAAACTGCGAATACGTGCAGAGAGCCAGAATTTGGCTCCAAAGTATGGCTCAGGCCTCGAAAGTGGGATATTTGGGAAAATTAAAAAATTGCAGGGGAGTTTGTGCAAAATGTGACTCACTGCCGCTTTCAGGACTTGGCATATGTTGGGTATAAAAAGTCGTAATATCAAACTGCGTATACATGCAGAGAGCAAGAATTTGGCTCCAAAATATGGCTCAGGCCTCGAAATTGGGATATTTGGGATATTTTGAAAACTGTGGGGAGGTTTGGGACAAATGTGACCAAATGCCGCTTTCAGTACTTGGCATATGTTGGGTATAAAAAGACGTAATTTCGAACTGCGAATACGTGCAGAGAGCCAGAATTTGGCTCCAAAATATGGCTCAGGCCTGGAAATTGGGATATTTGGGCTATTTTGAAAACTGCAGGGATGTTTGGGACAAATGTGTCCAAACGCCGCTTTCAGTACTTGGAATATGTTGGGTATAAAAAGATGTAATTTCAAACTGCGAATACGTGCAGAGAGCCAGAATTTGGCTCCAAAATATGGATCAGGCCTCGAAATTGGGATATTTGCGTTATTTTGAAAACTGGAGGTGAGTTTGGACAAAATGTGACTCACTGCCGCTTTTATTACTTGGCATATGTTGGGAATAAAAAAGTCGCAATTTCAAACTGCAAATACGTGCAGATATCCAGAATTTGGCTCCAAAATATGGTTCAGGCCTCGAAATTGGGATATTTGGGATATTTCAAAAAGTGCAGGGGAGTTTGTGCAAAATGTGACTCACTGCCGCTTTCAGGACTTGGCATATGTTGGGTATAAAACGTGGTAATTTCAAACTGCGAAGACGTGCAGAGAGCCAGAATTTGGCTCCAAAATATGACTCAGGCCTCGAAATTGGGAAATTTGGGATATTTTGAAAACTGCAGGGGAGTTTGTGCAAAATGTGACTCACTACCGCTTTCAGTACTTGGCATATGTTGGGTATAAAAAGTCGTAATATCAAACTGCGAATACGTGCAAAGAGCCAGAATTTGGCTCCAAAATATGGCTCAGGCCTCTAAATTGGGATATTTGGCATATTTTGAAAACTGCGGGGAGGTTTGGGACAAATGTGACCAAACGCCGCTTTCAGTACTTGGCATATGTTGGGTATAAAAAGACGTAATTTCGAACTGCGAATACGTGCAGAGAGCCAATATTTGGCTCCAAAATATGGCTCAGGCCTCGAAATTGGGATATTTGGGATATTTTGAAAACTGCAGGGATGTTTGGGACAAATGTGTCCAAACGCAGCTTTCAGAACTTGGCATATGTTGGGTATAAAAAGATGTAATTTCGAACAGCGAATACGTGCAGGGAGCCAAAATTTGGCTCCAAAATATGGCTCAGGCCTCGAAATTGGGATATTTGGGATATTTCGAAAACTGCAGGGAAGTTTGTGCAAAATGTGACTCACTACCGCTTTCATTACTTGGCATATGTTGGGTATAAAAAAGTCGCAATTTCAAACTGCGAATACGTACAGAGATCCAGAATTTCGCTCCAAAATATGGCTCAGGTCTCGAAATTGGGATATTTGGGATATTTCAAAAACTGCAGGGGAGTTTGTGCAAAATGTGACTCACTGCCGCTTTCAGGACTTTGCATATGTTGGGTATAAAATTCATAATATCAAACTGCGAATACGTGCAGAGAGCCAGAATTTGGCTGCAAAATATGGCTCAGGCCTCGATATTGGGATGTTTGGGATATTTTGAAAACTGCAGGAAGGTTTGGGACAAATGTGACCAAACGCCGCTTTCAGTACTTCGCATATGTTGGGTATAAAAAAGTCGTAATTTCAAACTGCGAATACGTGCAGAGAGCCTGAATTTGGCTCCAAAATATGGCTCAGGCCTCGAAATTGGGATGTTTGGGATATTTTGAAAACAGCAGGGGACTTTGGGACTCATATGACCAAACTCCGCTTTCAGTACTTGGCATATGTTGAGTATAAAAAGTCGTAATTTCAAACTGCGAATACATGCAGAGAGCCAGAAATATGCTCCAAAATATGGCTCAGACCTCGAAATTGGGATATTTGGGATATTTTGAAAACTGTGGGGAGGTTTGGGACAAATGTGACCAAATGCCGCTTTCAGTACTTGGCATATGTTGGGTATAAAAAGACGTATTTTCGAACTGCGAATACGTGCAGAGAGCAAGAATTTGGCTCCAAAATATGGCTCAGGCCTCTAAATTGGGATATTTGGAATATTTTGAAAACTGCAGGGATGTTTGGGACAAATGTGACCAAACGCCGCTTTCAGTACTTGGCATATGTTGGGTATAAAAAGATGTAATTTCAAACTGCGAATACGAGCTGAGAGCCAAAATTTGGCTCCAAAATATGGCTCAGGCCTCGAAATTGGGATATTTGCGTTATTTTGAAAACTGGAGGGGAGTTTGGGCAAAATTTGACTCACTGCCGCTCTCAGTACTTGGCATATGTTGGGTATAAAAATTCGTAATATCAAACTGCGAATACGTGCAGAGAGCCAGAATTTGGCTCCAAAATTTGGCTCAGGACTCGAAATTGGGATGTTTGGGATATTTCGAAAACTGCAGGGGAGTTTGTGCAAAATGTGACACACTGCCGCTTTCAGGACTTGGCATATGTTGGGTATAAAAATTCGTAATATCAAACTGCGAATACGTGCAGAGAGCCAGAATTTGGCTCCAAATTATGGCTCAGGCCTCGAAATTGGGATGTTTGGGATATTTTGAAAACTGCAGGGAGGTTTGGGACAAATGTGACCAAACGCCGCTTTCAGTACATGGCATATGTTGGTATAAAAAATCGCAATTTCAAACTTCGAATACGTGCAGAGAGCCAGAAATTGGCTCCATAATCTGTCTCAGGCCTCGAAATTGGGATATTGGCGTTATTTTGAAAACTGCAGGGGAGTTTGTGAGTTTGTTTGTTTGATTTTGTTTGGGAGTTTATCAAACTGCGAATTCGTGCAGAGAGCCAGAATTTGGTTCCAAATTATGGCTCAGGCCTCGAAATTGGGATGTTTGCGATATTTTGAAAACTGCAGGGAGGTTTGGGACAAATGTGACCAAACGCCGCTTTCAGTACATGGCATATGTTGGTATAAAAAATCGCAATTTCAAACTGCGAATACGTGCAGAGAGCCAGAAATTGGCTCCATAATCTGTCTCAGGCCTCGAAATTGGGATATTGGCGTTATTTTGAAAACTGCAGGGGAGTTTGTGCAAAATGTGACTCACTGCCGCTTTCAGGACTTGGCATATGTTGGGTATAAAAAGTCGTAATTTCAATCTGCGAATACGTGCAGAGAGCCAGAATTTGGCTCTAAAATATGACTCAGGCCTTGAAATTGGGAAGTTTGGGATATTTTGAAAACTGCAGGGGAGTTTGGGACAAATATGACCAAATGCCGCATTCAGTCCTTGACATATGTTGGGTATAAAAAAAGTCGTAATTTCAAACTGCGAATACGTGCAGAGAGCCAGAATTTGGCTCCAAAATATGACTCAGGCCGCGAAATTGGGAAGTTTGGGATATTTTGAAAACTGCAGGGGAGTTTGGGACAAATATGACCAAACGCCGCTTTCAGTACTTGGCATATGTTGGGTATAAAAAGTCGTAATTTCAAACTGCGAATACGTGCAGAGAGCCAGAATTTGGCTCCAAAGTATAGGCTCAGGCCTCGAAAGTGGGATATTTGGGAAAATTAAAAAATTGCAGGGGAGTTTGTGCAAAATGTGACTCACTGCCGCTTTCAGGACTTGGCATATGTTGGGTATAAAAAGTCGTAATATCAAACTGCGTATACATGCAGAGAGCAAGAATTTGGCTCCAAAATATGGCTCAGACCTCGAAATTGGGATATTTGGGATATTTTGAAAACTGTGGGGAGGTTTGGGACAAATGTGACCAAATGCCGCTTTCAGTACTTGGCATATGTTGGGTATAAAAAGACGTATTTTCGAACTGCGAATACGTGCAGAGAGCCAGAATTTGGCTCCAAAATATGGCTCAGGCCTCTAAATTGGGATATTTGGAATATTTTGAAAACTGCAGGGATGTTTGGGACAAATGTGACCAAACGCCGCTTTCAGTACTTGGCATATGTTGGGTATAAAAAGATGTAATTTCAAACTGCGAATACGAGCTGAGAGCCAAAATTTGGCTCCAAAATATGGCTCAGGCCTCGAAATTGGGATATTTGCGTTATTTTGAAAACTGGAGGGGAGTTTGGGCAAAATTTGACTCACTGCCGCTCTCAGTACTTGGCATATGTTGGGTATAAAAATTCGTAATATCAAACTGCGAATACGTGCAGAGAGCCAGAATTTGGCTCCAAAATTTGGCTCAGGACTCGAAATTGGGATGTTTGGGATATTTCGAAAACTGCAGGGGAGTTTGTGCAAAATGTGACACACTGCCGCTTTCAGGACTTGGCATATGTTGGGTATAAAAATTCGTAATATCAAACTGCGAATACGTGCAGAGAGCCAGAATTTGGCTCCAAATTATGGCTCAGGCCTCGAAATTGGGATGTTTGGGATATTTTGAAAACTGCAGGGAGGTTTGGGACAAATGTGACCAAACGCCGCTTTCAGTACATGGCATATGTTGGTATAAAAAATCGCAATTTCAAACTTCGAATACGTGCAGAGAGCCAGAATTTGGCTCCATAATATGTCTCAGGCCTCGAAATTGGGATATTGGCGTTATTTTGAAAACTGCAGGGGAGTTTGTGAGTTTGTTTGTTTGATTTTGTTTGGGAGTTTATCAAACTGCGAATTCGTGCAGAGAGCCAGAATTTGGTTCCAAATTATGGCTCAGGCCTCGAAATTGGGATGTTTGCGATATTTTGAAAACTGCAGGGAGGTTTGGGACAAATGTGACCAAACGCCGCTTTCAGTACATGGCATATGTTGGTATAAAAAATCGCAATTTCAAACTGCGAATACGTGCAGAGAGCCAGAATTTGGCTCCATAATCTGTCTCAGGCCTCGAAATTGGGATATTGGCGTTATTTTGAAAACTGCAGGGGAGTTTGTGCAAAATGTGACTCACTGCCGCTTTCAGGACTTGGCATATGTTGGGTATAAAAAGTCGTAATTTCAATCTGCGAATACGTGCAGAGAGCCAGAATTTGGCTCTAAAATATGACTCAGGCCTTGAAATTGGGAAGTTTGGGATATTTTGAAAACTGCAGGGGAGTTTGGGACAAATATGACCAAATGCCGCATTCAGTCCTTGACATATGTTGGGTATAAAAAAAGTCGTAATTTCAAACTGCGAATACGTGCAGAGAGCCAGAATTTGGCTCCAAAATATGACTCAGGCCGCGAAATTGGGAAGTTTGGGATATTTTGAAAACTGCAGGGGAGTTTGGGACAAATATGACCAAACGCCGCTTTCAGTACTTGGCATATGTTGGGTATAAAAAGTCGTAATTTCAAACTGCGAATACGTGCAGAGAGCCAGAATTTGGCTCCAAAGTATGGCTCAGGCCTCGAAAGTGGGATATTTGGGAAAATTAAAAAATTGCAGGGGAGTTTGTGCAAAATGTGACTCACTGCCGCTTTCAGGACTTGGCATATGTTGGGTATAAAAAGTCGTAATATCAAACTGCGTATACATGCAGAGAGCAAGAATTTGGCTCCAAAATATGGCTCAGACCTCGAAATTGGGATATTTGGGATATTTTGAAAACTGTGGGGAGGTTTGGGACAAATGTGACCAAATGCCGCTTTCAGTACTTGGCATATGTTGGGTATAAAAAGACGTATTTTCGAACTGCGAATACGTGCAGAGAGCCAGAATTTGGCTCCAAAATATGGCTCAGGCCTCTAAATTGGGATATTTGGAATATTTTGAAAACTGCAGGGATGTTTGGGACAAATGTGACCAAACGCCGCTTTCAGTACTTGGCATATGTTGGGTATAAAAAGATGTAATTTCAAACTGCGAATACGAGCTGAGAGCCAAAATTTGGCTCCAAAATATGGCTCAGGCCTCGAAATTGGGATATTTGCGTTATTTTGAAAACTGGAGGGGAGTTTGGGCAAAATTTGACTCACTGCCGCTCTCAGTACTTGGCATATGTTGGGTATAAAAATTCGTAATATCAAACTGCGAATACGTGCAGAGAGCCAGAATTTGGCTCCAAAATTTGGCTCAGGACTCGAAATTGGGATGTTTGGGATATTTCGAAAACTGCAGGGGAGTTTGTGCAAAATGTGACACACTGCCGCTTTCAGGACTTGGCATATGTTGGGTATAAAAATTCGTAATATCAAACTGCGAATACGTGCAGAGAGCCAGAATTTGGCTCCAAATTATGGCTCAGGCCTCGAAATTGGGATGTTTGGGATATTTTGAAAACTGCAGGGAGGTTTGGGACAAATGTGACCAAACGCCGCTTTCAGTACATGGCATATGTTGGTATAAAAAATCGCAATTTCAAACTTCGAATACGTGCAGAGAGCCAGAATTTGGCTCCATAATATGTCTCAGGCCTCGAAATTGGGATATTGGCGTTATTTTGAAAACTGCAGGGGAGTTTGTGAGTTTGTTTGTTTGATTTTGTTTGGGAGTTTATCAAACTGCGAATTCGTGCAGAGAGCCAGAATTTGGTTCCAAATTATGGCTCAGGCCTCGAAATTGGGATGTTTGCGATATTTTGAAAACTGCAGGGAGGTTTGGGACAAATGTGACCAAACGCCGCTTTCAGTACATGGCATATGTTGGTATAAAAAATCGCAATTTCAAACTGCGAATACGTGCAGAGAGCCAGAAATTGGCTCCATAATCTGTCTCAGGCCTCGAAATTGGGATATTGGCGTTATTTTGAAAACTGCAGGGGAGTTTGTGCAAAATGTGACTCACTGCCGCTTTCAGGACTTGGCATATGTTGGGTATAAAAAGTCGTAATTTCAATCTGCGAATACGTGCAGAGAGCCAGAATTTGGCTCTAAAATATGACTCAGGCCTTGAAATTGGGAAGTTTGGGATATTTTGAAAACTGCAGGGGAGTTTGGGACAAATATGACCAAATGCCGCATTCAGTCCTTGACATATGTTGGGTATAAAAAAAGTCGTAATTTCAAACTGCGAATACGTGCAGAGAGCCAGAATTTGGCTCCAAAATATGACTCAGGCCGCGAAATTGGGAAGTTTGGGATATTTTGAAAACTGCAGGGGAGTTTGGGACAAATATGACCAAACGCCGCTTTCAGTACTTGGCATATGTTGGGTATAAAAAGTCGTAATTTCAAACTGCGAATACGTGCAGAGAGCCAGAATTTGGCTCCAAAGTATGGCTCAGGCCTCGAAAGTGGGATATTTGGGAAAATTAAAAAATTGCAGGGGAGTTTGTGCAAAATGTGACTCACTGCCGCTTTCAGGACTTGGCATATGTTGGGTATAAAAAGTCGTAATATCAAACTGCGTATACATGCAGAGAGCAAGAATTTGGCTCCAAAATATGGCTCAGACCTCGAAATTGGGATATTTGGGATATTTTGAAAACTGTGGGGAGGTTTGGGACAAATGTGACCAAATGCCGCTTTCAGTACTTGGCATATGTTGGGTATAAAAAGACGTATTTTCGAACTGCGAATACGTGCAGAGAGCCAGAATTTGGCTCCAAAATATGGCTCAGGCCTCTAAATTGGGATATTTGGAATATTTTGAAAACTGCAGGGATGTTTGGGACAAATGTGACCAAACGCCGCTTTCAGTACTTGGCATATGTTGGGTATAAAAAGATGTAATTTCAAACTGCGAATACGAGCTGAGAGCCAAAATTTGGCTCCAAAATATGGCTCAGGCCTCGAAATTGGGATATTTGCGTTATTTTGAAAACTGGAGGGGAGTTTGGGCAAAATTTGACTCACTGCCGCTCTCAGTACTTGGCATATGTTGGGTATAAAAATTCGTAATATCAAACTGCGAATACGTGCAGAGAGCCAGAATTTGGCTCCAAAATTTGGCTCAGGACTCGAAATTGGGATGTTTGGGATATTTCGAAAACTGCAGGGGAGTTTGTGCAAAATGTGACACACTGCCGCTTTCAGGACTTGGCATATGTTGGGTATAAAAATTCGTAATATCAAACTGCGAATACGTGCAGAGAGCCAGAATTTGGCTCCAAATTATGGCTCAGGCCTCGAAATTGGGATGTTTGGGATATTTTGAAAACTGCAGGGAGGTTTGGGACAAATGTGACCAAACGCCGCTTTCAGTACATGGCATATGTTGGTATAAAAAATCGCAATTTCAAACTTCGAATACGTGCAGAGAGCCAGAATTTGGCTCCATAATATGTCTCAGGCCTCGAAATTGGGATATTGGCGTTATTTTGAAAACTGCAGGGGAGTTTGTGAGTTTGTTTGTTTGATTTTGTTTGGGAGTTTATCAAACTGCGAATTCGTGCAGAGAGCCAGAATTTGGTTCCAAATTATGGCTCAGGCCTCGAAATTGGGATGTTTGCGATATTTTGAAAACTGCAGGGAGGTTTGGGACAAATGTGACCAAACGCCGCTTTCAGTACATGGCATATGTTGGTATAAAAAATCGCAATTTCAAACTGCGAATACGTGCAGAGAGCCAGAATTTGGCTCCATAATCTGTCTCAGGCCTCGAAATTGGGATATTGGCGTTATTTTGAAAACTGCAGGGGAGTTTGTGCAAAATGTGACTCACTGCCGCTTTCAGGACTTGGCATATGTTGGGTATAAAAAGTCGTAATTTCAATCTGCGAATACGTGCAGAGAGCCAGAATTTGGCTCTAAAATATGACTCAGGCCTTGAAATTGGGAAGTTTGGGATATTTTGAAAACTGCAGGGGAGTTTGGGACAAATATGACCAAATGCCGCATTCAGTCCTTGACATATGTTGGGTATAAAAAAAGTCGTAATTTCAAACTGCGAATACGTGCAGAGAGCCAGAATTTGGCTCCAAAATATGACTCAGGCCGCGAAATTGGGAAGTTTGGGATATTTTGAAAACTGCAGGGGAGTTTGGGACAAATATGACCAAACGCCGCTTTCAGTACTTGGCATATGTTGGGTATAAAAAGTCGTAATTTCAAACTGCGAATACGTGCAGAGAGCCAGAATTTGGCTCCAAAGTATGGCTCAGGCCTCGAAAGTGGGATATTTGGGAAAATTAAAAAATTGCAGGGGAGTTTGTGCAAAATGTGACTCACTGCCGCTTTCTGGACTTGGCATATGTTGGGTATAAAAAGTCGTAATATCAAACTGCGTATACATGCAGAGAGCAAGAATTTGGCTCCAAAATATGGATCAGGCCTTGAAGTTGGGATATTTGGGATATTTTGAAAACTGCAGGGAGGTTTGGGACAAATGTGACCAAACACCGCTTTCAGTACTTGGCATATGTTGGGTATAAAAAAGTCGCAATTTCAAATTGCGAATACGTGCAGAGAGCCAGAATTTGACTCCAAAATATGGCTCAGGCCTCGAAATTGGGATATTTGGGATATTTCGAAAACTGCAGGGGAGTTTGTGCAAAATGTGACTCACTACCGCTTTCAGGACTTACCATATGTTGGGTATAAAAAGTCGTAATATCAAACTGCGAATACGTACATAGAGCCAGAATTTGGCTCCAAAATATGGCTCAGGCCTCGAAATTGGTATATATGGGATATTTTAAAAACTGGAGGGGAGTCTGTGCAAAATCTGACTTACTGCCGCTTTCAGTACTTGGCATATGTTGGGTATAAAATTCGTAATATCAAACTGCGAATACGTGCAGAGAGCCAGAATTTGGCTCCAAAATAAGGCTCAGGCCACGATATTGGGATGTTTGGGATATTTTGAAAACTGCAGGAAAATTTGGGACAAATGTGACCAAATGCCGCTTTCAGTACTTCGCATATGTTGGGTATAAAAAAGTCGTAATTTCAAACTGCGAATACGTGCAGAGAGCCAGAATTTGGGTCCAAAATATGGCTCAGGCCTCGAAATTGGGATATTTTGAAAACTGCAGGGGAGTTTGTGCAAAATGTGACTCACTGCCTCTTTCAGGACTTGGCATATGTTGGGTATAAAACGTTGTAATTTCAAACTGCGAAGACGTGCAGAGAGCCAGAATTTGGCTCCAAAATATGACTCAGGCCTCGAAATTGGGAAGTTTGGGATATTTTGAAAACTGCAGGGGAGTTTGGGACAAATATGACCAAAGGCCGCTTTCAGTATTTGACATATGTTGGGTATAAAAAAGCCGCAATTTCGAACTGCGAATACGTGCAGAGAGCCAGAATTTGGCTCCAAAATATGACTCAGGGCTCGAAATTGGGAAATTTGGGATATTTTGAAAACTGCAGGGGAGTCTGTGCAAAATGTGACTTACTGCCGCTTTCAGTACTTGGCATATGTTGGGTATAAAATTCGTAATATCAAACTGCGAATACGTGCAGAGAGCCAGAATTTGGCTCCAAAATAAGGCTCAGGCCACGATATTGGGATGTTTGGGATATTTTGAAAACTGCAGGAAAATTTGGGACAAATGTGACCAAATGCCGCTTTCAGTACTTCGCATATGTTGGGTATAAAAAAGTCGTAATTTCAAACTGCGAATAGGTGCAGAGAGCCAGAATTTGGGTCCAAAATATGGCTCAGGCCTCGAAATTGGGATATTTTGAAAACTGCAGGGGAGTTTGTGCAAAATGTGACTCACTGCCTCTTTCAGGACTTGGCATATGTTGGGTATAAAACGTTGTAATTTCAAACTGCGAAGACGTGCAGAGAGCCAGAATTTGGCTCCAAAATATGACTCAGGCCTCGAAATTGGGAAGTTTGGGATATTTTGAAAACTGCAGGGGAGTTTGGGACAAATATGACCAAAGGCCGCTTTCAGTATTTGACATATGTTGGGTATAAAAAAGCCGCAATTTCGAACTGCGAATACGTGCAGAGAGCCAGAATTTGGCTCCAAAATATGGCTCAGGCCTGGAAATTGGGATATTTGGGCTATTTTGAAAACTGCAGGGATGTTTGGGACAAATGTGTCCAAACGCCGCTTTCAGTACATGGAATATGTTGGGTATAAAAAGATGTCATTTCAAACTGCGAATACGTGCAGAGAGCCAGAATTTGGCTCCAAAATATGGATCAGGCCTCGAAATTGGGATATTTGCGGTTTTTTGAAAACTGGAGGGGAGTTTGGGCAAAATGTGACTCACTGCCGCTCTTATTACTTGGCATATGTTGGGTATAAAAAAGTCGCAATTTCAAACTGCAAATACGTGCAGAGATCCAGAATTTGGCTCCAAAATATGGCTCAGGCCTCGAAATTGGGATATTTGGGATATTTCAAAAACTGCAGGGGAGTTTGTGCAAAATGTGACTCACTGCCGCTTTCAGGACTTGGCATATGTTGGGTATAAAACGTGGTAATTTCAAACTGCAAATACGTGCAGAGAGCCAGAATTTGGCTCCAAAATATGACTCAGGCCTCGAAATTGGGAAATTTGGGATATTTTGAAAACTGCAGGGGAGTTTGTGCAAAATGTGACTCACTGCCGCTTTCAGTACTTGGCATATGTTGGGTATAAAAAGTCGTAATATCAAACTGCGAATACGTGCAAAGAGCCAGAATTTGGCTCCAAAATATGGCTCAGGCCTGGAAATTGGGATATTTGGCATATTTTGAAAACTGCGGGGAGGTTTGGGACAAATGTGACCAAACGCCGCTTTCAGTACTTGGCATATGTTGGGTATAAAAAGACGTAATTTCGAACTGCGAATACGTGCAGAGAGCCAGAATTTGGCTCCAAAGTATGGCTCAGGCCTCGAAAGTGGGATATTTGGGAAAATTAAAAAATTGCAGGGGAGTTTGTGCAAAATGTGACTCACTGCCGCTTTCAGGACTTGGCATATGTTGGGTATAAAAAGTCGTAATATCAAACTGCGTATACATGCAGAGAGCAAGAATTTGGCTCCAAAATATGGATCAGGCCTTGAAGTTGGGATATTTGGGATATTTTGAAAACTGCAGGGAGGTTTGGGACAAATGTGACCAAACACCGCTTTCAGTACTTGGCATATGTTGGGTATAAAAAAGTCGCAATTTCAAATTGCGAATACGTGCAGAGAGCCAGAATTTGACTCCAAAATATGGCTCAGGCCTCGAAATTGGGATATTTGGGATATTTCGAAAACTGCAGGGGAGTTTGTGCAAAATGTGACTCACTACCGCTTTCAGGACTTACCATATGTTGGGTATAAAAAGTCGTAATATCAAACTGCGAATACGTACATAGAGCCAGAATTTGGCTCCAAAATATGGCTCAGGCCTCGAAATTGGTATATATGGGATATTTTAAAAACTGGAGGGGAGTCTGTGCAAAATCTGACTTACTGCCGCTTTCAGTACTTGGCATATGTTGGGTATAAAATTCGTAATATCAAACTGCGAATACGTGCAGAGAGCCAGAATTTGGCTCCAAAATAAGGCTCAGGCCACGATATTGGGATGTTTGGGATATTTTGAAAACTGCAGGAAAATTTGGGACAAATGTGACCAAATGCCGCTTTCAGTACTTCGCATATGTTGGGTATAAAAAAGTCGTAATTTCAAACTGCGAATACGTGCAGAGAGCCAGAATTTGGGTCCAAAATATGGCTCAGGCCTCGAAATTGGGATATTTTGAAAACTGCAGGGGAGTTTGTGCAAAATGTGACTCACTGCCTCTTTCAGGACTTGGCATATGTTGGGTATAAAACGTTGTAATTTCAAACTGCGAAGACGTGCAGAGAGCCAGAATTTGGCTCCAAAATATGACTCAGGCCTCGAAATTGGGAAGTTTGGGATATTTTGAAAACTGCAGGGGAGTTTGGGACAAATATGACCAAAGGCCGCTTTCAGTATTTGACATATGTTGGGTATAAAAAAGCCGCAATTTCGAACTGCGAATACGTGCAGAGAGCCAGAATTTGGCTCCAAAATATGACTCAGGGCTCGAAATTGGGAAATTTGGGATATTTTGAAAACTGCAGGGGAGTCTGTGCAAAATGTGACTTACTGCCGCTTTCAGTACTTGGCATATGTTGGGTATAAAATTCGTAATATCAAACTGCGAATACGTGCAGAGAGCCAGAATTTGGCTCCAAAATAAGGCTCAGGCCACGATATTGGGATGTTTGGGATATTTTGAAAACTGCAGGAAAATTTGGGACAAATGTGACCAAATGCCGCTTTCAGTACTTCGCATATGTTGGGTATAAAAAAGTCGTAATTTCAAACTGCGAATAGGTGCAGAGAGCCAGAATTTGGGTCCAAAATATGGCTCAGGCCTCGAAATTGGGATATTTTGAAAACTGCAGGGGAGTTTGTGCAAAATGTGACTCACTGCCTCTTTCAGGACTTGGCATATGTTGGGTATAAAACGTTGTAATTTCAAACTGCGAAGACGTGCAGAGAGCCAGAATTTGGCTCCAAAATATGACTCAGGCCTCGAAATTGGGAAGTTTGGGATATTTTGAAAACTGCAGGGGAGTTTGGGACAAATATGACCAAAGGCCGCTTTCAGTATTTGACATATGTTGGGTATAAAAAAGCCGCAATTTCGAACTGCGAATACGTGCAGAGAGCCAGAATTTGGCTCCAAAATATGGCTCAGGCCTGGAAATTGGGATATTTGGGCTATTTTGAAAACTGCAGGGATGTTTGGGACAAATGTGTCCAAACGCCGCTTTCAGTACATGGAATATGTTGGGTATAAAAAGATGTCATTTCAAACTGCGAATACGTGCAGAGAGCCAGAATTTGGCTCCAAAATATGGATCAGGCCTCGAAATTGGGATATTTGCGGTTTTTTGAAAACTGGAGGGGAGTTTGGGCAAAATGTGACTCACTGCCGCTCTTATTACTTGGCATATGTTGGGTATAAAAAAGTCGCAATTTCAAACTGCAAATACGTGCAGAGATCCAGAATTTGGCTCCAAAATATGGCTCAGGCCTCGAAATTGGGATATTTGGGATATTTCAAAAACTGCAGGGGAGTTTGTGCAAAATGTGACTCACTGCCGCTTTCAGGACTTGGCATATGTTGGGTATAAAACGTGGTAATTTCAAACTGCAAATACGTGCAGAGAGCCAGAATTTGGCTCCAAAATATGACTCAGGCCTCGAAATTGGGAAATTTGGGATATTTTGAAAACTGCAGGGGAGTTTGTGCAAAATGTGACTCACTGCCGCTTTCAGTACTTGGCATATGTTGGGTATAAAAAGTCGTAATATCAAACTGCGAATACGTGCAAAGAGCCAGAATTTGGCTCCAAAATATGGCTCAGGCCTGGAAATTGGGATATTTGGCATATTTTGAAAACTGCGGGGAGGTTTGGGACAAATGTGACCAAACGCCGCTTTCAGTACTTGGCATATGTTGGGTATAAAAAGACGTAATTTCGAACTGCGAATACGTGCAGAGAGCCAGAATTTGGCTCCAAAATATGGCTCAGGCCTCGAAATTGGGATATTTGGGATATTTCGAAAACTGCAGGGGAGTTTGTGCAAAATGTGACTCACTGCTGCTTTCATTACTTGGCATATGTTGGGTATAAAAAAGTCGCAATTTCAAACTGCGAATACATGCAGAGATCCAGAATTTGGCACCAAAATATGGCTCAGGTCTCGATATTGGGATATTTGGGATATTTCAAAAACTGCAGGGGAGTTTGTGCAAAATGTGACTCACTGCCGCTTTCAGGACTTTGCATATGTTGGGTATAAAATTCATAATATCAAACAGCGAATACGTGGAGAGAGCCAGAATTTGGCTGCAAAATATGGCTCAGGCCTCGATATTGGGATATTTGGGATATTTTGAAAACTGCAGGAAGGTTTGGGACAAATGTGACCAAACGCCGCTTTCAGTACTTCGCATATGTTGGGTATAAAAAAGTCGTAATTTAAAACTGCAAATACGTGCAGAGAGCCTGAATTTGGCTCCAAAATATAGCTCAGGCCTCGAAATTGGGATATTTGGGATATTTCGAAAACTGCAGGGGAGTTTGTGCAAAATGTGACTCACTGCCGCTTTCATTACTTGGCATATGTTGGGTATAAAAAATTCGCAATTTCAAACTGCGAATACGTGCAGAGATCCAGAATTTGGCTCCAAAATATGGCTCAGGTCTCGAAATTGGGATATTTGGGATATTTCAAAAACTGCAGGGGAGTTTGTGCAAAATGTGACTCACTGCAGCTTTCAGGACTTTGCATATGTTGGGTATAAAATTCATAATATCAAACTGCGAATACGTGGAGAGAGCCAGAATTTGGCTGCAAAATATGGCTCAGGCCTCGATATTGGGATGTTTGGGATATTTTGAAAACTGCAGGAAGGTTTGGGACAAATGTGACCAAACGCCGTTTTCAGTACTTCGCATATGTTGGGTATAAAAAAGTCGTAATTTAAAACTGCAAATACGTGCAGAGAGCCTGAATTTGGCTCCAAAATATGGCTCAGGCCTCGAAATTGGGATATTTGGGATATTTCGAAAACTGCAGGGGAGTTTGTGCAAAATGTGACTCACTGCCGCTTTCAGAACTTGGCATATGTTGGATATAAAAATTCGTAATATCAAACTGTGAATACGTTCAGAGAGCCAGAATTTGGCTCCAAATTATGGTTCAGGCCTCGAAATTGGGATGTTTGAGATACTTTGAAAACTGCAGGGAGGTTTGGGACACATGTGACCAAACGCCGCTTTCAGTACATGGCATATGTTGGTATAAAAAAGTCGCAATTTCAAACTGCGAATACGAGCAGAGAGTCAGAATTTGGCTCCATAATATGGCTCAGGCCTCGAAATTGAGATATTTGGGATATTTTGAAAACTGCAGGGGAGTTTGTGCAAAATGTGACTCACTGCCGCATTCAGGACTTGGCATATGTTGGGTATAAAAAGTCGTAATTTCAAACTGCGAATACGTGCGGAGAGCCAGAATTTGGCTCCAAAATATGACTCAGGCATCGAAATTGGGAAATTTGGAATATTTTGAAAACTGCAGAGGAGTTTGGGACAAATATAACCTAATGCCGCTTTCAGTACTTGACATATGTTGGGTATAAAAAAGTCACAATTTCAAACTGCGAATACGTGCACAGGGCCAGAATTTGGCTCCAAAATATGGCTCAGGCCTCGAAATTGGGACGTTTGGGATATTTTGAAAACTGCAGGGGAGTTTGTGCAAAATGTGACTCACTGCCGCTTTCAGAACTTGGCATATGTTGGGTATAAAAATTCGTAATATCAAACTGCGAATACGTTCAGAGAGCCAGAATTTGGCTCCAAATTATGGTTCAGGCCTCGAAATTGGGATGTTTGTGATACTTTGAAAACTGCAGGGAGGTTTGGGACAAATGTGACCAAACGCCGCTTTCAGTACATGGCATATGTTGGTATAAAAAAGTCGCAATTTCAAACTGCGAATACGAGCAGAGAGTCAGAATTTGGCTCCATAATATGGCTCAGGCCTCGAAATTGGGATATTTGGGATATTTCGATAACTGCAGGGGAGTTTGTGCAAAATATGACTCACTGCCGCTTTCAGGACTTGGCATATGTTGGGTTTAAAAATTCGTAATATCAAACTGCGAATGCGTGCATAGAGCCAGAATTTGGCTCCAAATTATGGCTCAGGCCTCGAAATTGGGATGATTCGGATATTTTGAAAACTGCAGGGAGGTTTGGGACAAATGTGACCAAACGCCGCTTTCAGTACTTGGCATATGTTGGTATAAAAAAGTCGCAATTTCAAACTGTGAATACGTGCAAAGAGCCAGAATTTGGCTCCATAATATGGCTCAGGCCTCGAAATTGGGATATTTTGAAAACTCCTGGGGTTTGTGCAAAATGTGACTCACTGCCTCTTTCAGGACTTGGCATATGTTGGGTATAAAACGTGGTAATTTCAAACTGCGAAGACGTGCTAAGAGCCAGAATTTGGCTCCAACATATGACTCAGGCCTCGAAATTGGGATATTTGCGTTATTTTGAAAACTGGAGGGGAGTTTGTGTAAAATGTGACTCACTGCCACTTTCATTACTTGGCATATGTTGGGTATAAAAAAGTCGCAATTTCAAACTGCAAATACGTGCAGAGATCCAGAATTTGGCTCCAAAATTAGGCTCAGGCCTCGAAATTGGGATATTTGGGATATTTCAAAGACTGCAGGGGAGTTTGTGCAAAATGTGACTCACTGCCGCTTTCAGGACTTGGCATATGTTGGGTATAAAACGTGGTAATTTCAAACTGTGAAGACGTGCAGAGAGCCAGAATTTGGCTCCAAAATATGACTCAGGCCTCGAAATTGGGATATTTTGAAAACTGCAGGGGAGTTTGTGCAAAATGTGACTCACTGCCGCTTTCAGGACTTGGCATATGTTGGGTATAAAACGTGGTAATTTCAAACTGCGAAGACGTGCAGAGAGCCAGAATTTGGCTCCAAAATATGACTCAGGCCTCGAAATTGGGAAATTTGGGATATTTTGAAAACTGCAGGGGAGTTTGGGACAAATATGACCAAACCCCGCTTTCAGTACTTGGCATATGTTGGGTATAAAAAGACGTAATTTCGAACTGCGAATACATGCAGAGAGCCAGAATTTGGCTCCAAAATATAGCTCAGGCCTCGAAATTGGGATATTTGGGATATTTTGAAAACTGCAGGGGAGTTTGGGACAAATATGACCAAACGCCGCATTCAGTCCTTGAAATATGTTGGGTATAAAAAAAGTCGTAATTTCAAACTGCGAGTACGTTAAGAGAGCCAGAATTTGGCTCCAAAATAGGACTCAGGCCTCGAAATTGGGACGTTTGGGATATTTTGAAAACTGCAGGGGAGTTTGGGACAAATATGACCAAACGCCGCTTTCAGTACTTGGCATATGTTGGGTATAAAAAGTCGTAATTTCAAACTGTGAATACGTGCAGGATGCCAGAATTTGGCTCCAAAGTATGGCTCAGGCCTCGAAATTGGGATATTTGGGATATTTCAAAAACTGCATGGGAGTTTGTGCAAAATGTGACTCACTGCCCCTTTCAGGACTTGGCATATGTTGGGTATAAAAAGTCGTAATTTCAAACTGCGAAGACGTGCAGAGAGCCAGAATTTGGCTCCAAAATATGACTCAGGCCTCGAAATTGGGAAGTTTGGGATATTTTGAAAACTGCAGGGGAGTTTGGGACAAATATGACCAAAAGCCGCTTTCAGTATTTAACATATGTTGGGTATAAAAAAGCCGCAATTTCGAACTGCGAATACGTGCAGAGAGCCAGAATTTGGCTCCAAAATATGGCTCAGGCCTGGATATTGGGATATTTGGGCTATTTTGAAAACTGCAGGGATGTTTGGGACAAATGTGTCCAAACGCCGCTTTCAGTACTTGGAATATGTTGGGTATAAAAAGATGTAATTTCAAACTGCGAATACGTGCAGAGAACCAGAATTTGGCTCCAAAATATGGATCAGGCCTCGAAATTGGGATATTTGCGTTATTTTGAAAACTGGAGGGGAGTTTGGGCAAAATGTGACTCACTGCCGCTCTTATTACTTGGCATATGTTGGGTATAAAAAAGTCGCAATTTCAAACTGCAAATACGTGCAGAGATCCAGAATTTGGCTCCAAAATATGGCTCAGGCCTCGAAATTGGGATATTTGGGATATTTCAAAAACTGCAGGGGAGTTTGTGCAAAATGTGACTCACTGCCGCTTTCAGGACTTTGCATATGTTGGGTATAAAACCTGGTAATTTCAAACTGCGAAGACGTGCAGAGAGCCAGAATTTGGCTCCAAAATATGACTCAGGCCTCGAAATTGGGAAATTTGGGATATTTTGAAAACTGCAGGGGAGTCTGTGCAAAATGTGACTTACTGCCGCTTTCAGTACTTGGCATATGTTGGGTATAAAATTCGTAATATCAAACTGCGAATACGTGCAGAAAGCCAGAATTTGGCTCCAAAATAAGGCTCAGGCCACGATATTGGGATTTTTGGGATATTTTGAAAACTGCAGGAAAATTTGGGACAAATGTGACCAAATGCCGCTTTCAGTACTTCGCATATGTTGGGTATAAAAAAGTCGTAATTTCAAACTGCGAATACGTGCAGAGAGCCAGAATTTGGGTCCAAAATATGGCTCAGGCCTCGAAATTGGGATATTTTGAAAACTGCAGGGGAGTTTGTGCAAAATGTGACTCACTGCCTCTTTCAGGACTTGGCATATGTTGGGTATAAAACGTGGTAATTTCAAACTGCGAAGACGTGCAGAGAGCCAGAATTTGGCTTCAAAATATGACTCAGGCCTCGAAATTGGGAAGTTTGGGATATTTTGAAAACTGCAGGGGAGTTTGGGACAAATATGACCAAAAGCCGCTTTCAGTATTTGACATATGTTGGGTATAAAAAAGCCGCAATTTCGAACTGCGAATACGTGCAGAGAGCCAGAATTTGGCTCCAAAATATGGCTCAGGCCTGGAAATTGGGATATTTGGGCTATTTTGAAAACTGCAGGGATGTTTGGGACAAATGTGTCCAAACGCCGCTTTCAGTACTTGGAATATGTTGGGTATAAAAAGATGTCATTTCAAACTGCGAATACGTGCAGAGAGCCAGAATTTGGCTCCAAAATATGGCTCAGGCCTCGAAATTGGGAAATTTGGGATATTTTGAAAACTGCAGGGGAGTTTGTGCAAAATGTGACTCACTGCCGCTTTCAGTACTTGGCATATGTTGTGTATAAAAAGTCGTAATATCAAACTGCGAATACGAGCAAAGAGCCAGAATTTGGCTCCAAAATATGGCTCAGGCCTGGAAATTGGGATATTTGGCATATTTTGAAAACTGCGGGGAGGTTTGGGACAAATGTGACCAAACGCCGCTTTCAGTACTTGGCATATGTTGGGTATAAAAAGACGTAATTTCGAACTGCGAATACGTGCAGAGAGCCAGAATTTGGCTCCAAAATATGGCTCAGGCCTCGAAATTGGGATATTTGGGATATTTCGAAAACTGCAGGGGAGTTTGTGCAAAATGTGACTCACTGCCGCTTTCATTACTTGGCATATGTTGGGTATAAAAAAGTCGCAATTTCAAACTGCGAATACGTGCAGAGAGCCAGAATTTGGCTCCAAAATATGACTCAGGCCTCGAAATTGGGAAATTTGGGATATTTTGAAAACTGCAGGGGAGTTTGTGCAAAATGTGACTCACTGC
>NW_027190692.1:0-29351 GCF_040958095.1 Procambarus clarkii
GTAGCCCATTTTATTTGTATAAGTAGCCCAATTTTGTGCTACTACTAGCGAAAGTAGCCCAATTTTTGGGCAACTAGTAGCGAAGGTAGCCCAATTTTTGGGCTAGTAATAGCAAAAGTAGCCCAATTTTGGGCTACTAGTAGCGAAAGTAGCCATATTTTGGGCTGTAAAGTAGCGAAAGTAGCCCAAATTTGGGCTACAAAGTAGCGAAAGTAGCCCAATTTTGGGCTACAAAGTAGCGAAAGTAGCCCAATTATGGGCTATGAAGTAGCGAAAGTAGCCCAATTTTGGGCTACAAAGTAGCCAAAGTAGTCCAAATTTGGGCTGCAAAATAGCGAAAGTAGCCCAAATTTAGGTTAGGTTAGGTTAGGTTAGGTTGGGTTAGGTTAGGTTAGGTTAAGTTAGGTTAGGTTGGGTTAGGTTAGGTTAGGTTAGGTTAGGTTAGGTTAGGTTAGGTTAGGTTAGGTTAGGTTAGGTTAGGTTAGGTTAGGTTGGGTTAGGTTAGATTAGGTTAGGTTAGGTTAGGTTGGGTAAGGTTAGGTTAGGTTATGTTTGGTTAGGTTAGGTTAGGTTAGATTAGGTAAGGTTAGGTTAGGTTAGGTTGGGTTAGGTTAGGTTAGGTTAGGTTGGGTTAGGTAAGGTTAGGTTAGGTTAGGTTAGGTTAGGTTAGGTTAGGTAAGATTAGGTTGGGTTAGGTTAGGTTGGGTTAGGTTAGGTTAGGTTAGGTTAGGTTTGGTTAGGTTAGGTTAGGTTGGGTTAGGTTAGCTTAGGTTAGGTTTGGTTAGGTTAGGTTAGGTTAGGTTAGTTTGGGTTAGTTTGGGTTAGGTTAGGTTGGGTTAGGTTAGGTTAGGTTAGGTTAGGTTAGGTTGGGTTAGGTTAGCTTAGGTTAGGTTTGGTTAGGTTAGGTTAGGTTAGGTTAGGTTAGGTTAGGTTAGTTTAGGTTAGGTTAGGTTAGGTTAGGTTAGGTTAGGTTAGATTAAGTTAGGTTAGTATGGGTTAGGTTAGGTTAGGTTCAGTTAGGTTAGGTTAGGATAGGTTAGGTTAGGTTAGGTTAGGTTAGGTTAGGTTAGTTGGGTTAGGTTAGGTTAGGTTAGGTTAGGTTAGTTTAGGTTTGGTTAGGTTAGGTTAGGTTAGGTTAGGATAGGATAGGTTAGGTTAGGTTAGGTTAAGTTAGGTTAGTTTGGGTTAGTTTAGGTTAGGTTAGGTTAGGTTAGGTTGAGTTAGGTTAGGTTAGGTTAGGTTAGGTTAGGTTAGGTTAGGTTAGATTAGGTTGGGTTCGGTTAGGTTAGGTTAGTTTGGGTTAGTTTGGGTTAGGGTAGGTTAGGTTAGGTTGGGTTAGGTTAGGTTAGGTTAGGTTAGGTTAGGTTAGGTTAGGTTAGGTTAGGTTAGTTTAGGTTAGGTTAGGTTAGGTTAGGTTAGGTTAGGTTAGGTTAGGTTAGGTTAGGTTAAGTTAGGTTAGTATGGGTTAGGTTAGGTTAGGTTCAGTTAGGTTAGGTTAGGTTAGGTTAGGTTAGGTTAGGTTAGGTTAGGTTGGGTTAGGTTAGGTTAGGTTAGGTTAGGTTAGGTTAGGTTAGGTTAGGTTAGGTTAGGTTAGGTTAAGTTAGGTTAGTTTGGGTTAGTTTAGGTAAGGTTAGGTTAGGTTAGGTTGGGTTAGGTTAGGTTAGGTTAGGTTAGGTTAGGTTAGGTCAGGTTAAGTTAGGTTAGGTGAGGTTTGGTTAGGTTAGGTTAGGTTAGGTTAGGTTAGGTTAGGTAAGGTTAGATTAGTTTGCCCAATTTTTGGGCTACTAGTAGCGAAAGTAGCCCATTTTATTTGTATAAGTAGCCCAATTTTGTGCTACTACTAGCGAAAGTAGCCCAATTTTTGGGCAACTAGTAGCGAAGGTAGCCCAATTTTTGGGCTAGTAATAGCAAAAGTAGCCCAATTTTAGGCTACTAGTAGCGAAAGTAGCCATATTTTGGGCTGTAAAGTAGCGAAAGTAGCCCAAATTTGGGCTACAAAGTAGCGAAAGTAGCCCAATTTTGGGCTACAAAGTAGCGAAAGTAGCCCAATTATGGGCTATGAAGTAGCGAAAGTAGCCCAATTTTGGGCTACAAAGTAGCCAAAGTAGTCCAAATTTGGGCTGCAAAATAGCGAAAGTAGCCCAAATTTAGGTTAGGTTAGGTTAGGTTAGGTTGGGTTAGGTTAGGTTAGGTTAAGTTAGGTTAGGTTGGGTTAGGTTAGGTTAGGTTAGGTTAGGTTAGGTTAGGTTAGGTTAGGTTAGGTTGGGTTAGGTTAGATTAGGTTAGGTTAGGTTAGGTTAGGTTAGGTTGGGTTAGGTTAGGTTAGGTTAGGTTAGGTTAGGTTAGGTTAGGTTAGTTTAGGTTTGGTTAGGTTAGGTTAGGTTAGGTTAGGATAGGTTAGGCTAGGTTAGGTTAAGTTAGGTTAGTTTGGGTTAGTTTATGTTAGGTTAGGTTAGGTTAGGTTCGGTTAGGTTAGGTTAGGTTAGGTTAGGTTAGGTTAGGTTAGATTAGGTTGGGTTCGGTTAGGTTAGGTTAGTTTGGGTTAGTTTGGGTTAGGGTAGGTTAGGTTAGGTTGGGTTAGGTTAGGTTAGGTTAGGTTAGGTTAGGTTAGGTTAGGTTAGGTTAGGTTAGGTTAGGTTAGGTTAGTTTAGGTTAGGTTAGGTTAGGTTAGGTTAGGTTAGGTTAGGTTAGGTTAGGTTAAGTTAGGTTAGTATGGGTTAGGTTAGGTTAGGTTCAGTTAGGTTAGGTTAGGTTAGGTTAGGTTAGGTTAGGTTAGGTTGGGTTAGGTTAGGTTAGGTTAGTTAGGTTAGGTTAGGTTAGGTTAGGTTAGGTTAGGTTAGGTTAGGTTAGGTTGGGTTAGGTTAGGTTAGGTTAGGTTAGGTTAGGTTAGTTTGGGTTAGTTTGGGTTAGGTAAGGTTGGGTTAGGTTAGGTTAGGTTAGGTAAGGTTAGGTTAGGTTAGGTTAGATTACGTTGGGTTAGGTTAGGTTAGGTTAGGTTAGGTTAGGTGAGGTTAGGTTTGGTTAGGTTAGGATAGGTTAGGTTAGGTTAGTTTGGGTTTGTTTGGGTTAGGGTAGGTTAGGTTAGGTTGGGTTAGGTTAGGTTAGGTTAGGTTAGGTTAGGTTAGGTTAGGTTAGGTTAGGTTAGTTTGGGTTAGTTTGGGTTAGGGTAGGTTAGGTTAGGTTAGGTTAGGTTAGGTTAGGTTAGGTTCGGTTGGGTTCGGTTAGGTTAGGTTAGTTTGGGTTAGTTTGGGTTAGGGTAGGTTAGGTTAGGTTAGGTTAGGTTAGGTTAGGTTGGGTTAGGTTAGGTTAGGTTAGGTTAGGTTAGGTTAGGTTAAGTTAAGTTAGGTTAGGTTGGGTTAGGTTAGGTTAGGTTAGGTTAGGTTAGGTTCGGTTAGGTTAGGTTAGGTTAGGCTAGGTTGGGTTAGATTAGCTTAGGTTGGGTTAGGTTAGGTTAGGTTAGGTTAGGTTAGGTTAGGTTAGGTTAGGTTAGGTTAGGTTAGGTTAGGTTGGGTTAGGTTAGGTTAGGTTAGGTTAGGTTAGGTTAGGTTAGGTTAGGTTAGGTTAGGTGAGGTTTGGTTAGGTTAGGTTAGGTTAGGTTAGGTTAGGTTAGGTTAGGTTAGGTTAGGTTAGGTTAGGTTAGGTTAGGTTAGGTCAGGTCAGGTTAGGTTAGGTTAGGTTAGGTTAGGTTAGGTTAGGTTAGGTTAGGTTGGGTTAGGTTAGGTTAGGTTAGGTTAGGTTAGTTTAGGTTGGGTTAGCTTAGGTTAGGTTAGGTTAGGTTAGGTTAGGTTAGGTAAGGTTAGGTTAGGTTAGATTACGTTGGGTTAGGTTAGGTTAGGTTAGGTGAGGTTAGGTTAGGTTGGGTTAGGTTAGGTTAGGTTAGGTTAGGTTAGGTTAGGTTAGGTGAGGTTTGGTTAGGTTAGGTTAGGTTAGGTTAGGTTAGGTTAGGTTAGGTTAGGTTAGGTTAGGTTAGGTTAGGTTAGGTCAGGTCAGGTTAGGTTAGGTTAGGTTAGGTTAGGTTAGGTTAGGTGAGGTAAGGTTTGGTTAGGTTAGGATAGGTTAGGTTAGGTTAGGTTGGGTTAGGTTAGGTTAGGTTAGGTAGGGTTAGGTTAGGTTAGGTTAGGTTAGGTTAGGTTAGGTTAGGTTAAGTTAGGTTAGTATGGGTTAGGTTTGGTTAGGTTCAGTTAGGTTAGGTTAGGTTAGGATAGGTTAGGTTAGGTTAGGTTAGGTTAGGTTAGGTTAGGTTAAGTTAGGTTAGGTTAGGTTAGGTTAGGTTAGGTTAGGTTAGGTTAGGTTAGGTTAGGTTAGGTTGGGTTAGGTTAGGTTAGGTTAGGTTGGGTTAGGTTAGGTAAGGTTAGGTTAGGTTAGGTTAGATTACGTTGGGTTAGGTTAGGTTAGGTTTGGTTAGGTGAGGTTAGGTGAGGTTAGGTTTGGTTAGGTTAGGTTAGGTTAGGTTAGGTTGGGTTAGGATAGGTTAGGTTAGGTTGGGTTAGGTTAGGTTAGGTTAGGTTAGGTTAGGTTAGGTTAGGTTAGGTTAGGTTAGGTTCAGTTAGGTTAGGTTAGGTTAGGTTAGGTTAGGTTAGGTTAGGTTAGGTTGGGTTAGGTTAGGTTAGGTTAGGTTAGGTTAGGTTAGGTTAGGTTAGGTTAGGTTAGTTTAGGTTAGGTTAGGTTAGGTTAGGTTAGGTTAGGTTAGGTTAGGTTAGGTTAGGTTAAGTTAGGTTAGTTTGGGTTAGTTTGGGTTAGGTTAGATTAGGTTAGGTTGGGTTAGGTTAGATTAGGTTAGGTTAGGTTAGGTTATGTTAGGTTAAGTTAAGTTAGGTTAGTATGGGTTAGGTTAGGTTAGGTTAGGTTAGGTTAGGTTAGGTTAGGTTAGGTTAGGTAAGGTTAGGTTAGGTTAGGTTAGATTACGTTGGGTTAAGTTAGGTTAGGTTAGGTTAGGTTAGGTGAGGTTAGGTTTGGTTAGGTTAGGATAGGTTAGGTTAGGTTAGGTTGGGTTAGGTTAGGTTAGGTTAGGTAGGGTTAGGTTAGGTTAGGTTAGGTTAGGTTAGGTTAGGTTAAGTTAGGTTAGTATGGGTTAGGTTTGGTTAGGTTCAGTTAGGTTAGGTTAGGTTAGTTTGGGTTAGTTTGGGTTAGGTTAGGTTGGGTTAGGTTAGGTTAGGTTAGGTAAGGTTAGGTTAGGTTAGGTTAGATTACGTTGGGTTAGGTTAGGTTAGGTTAGGTTAGGTTAGGTGAGGTTAGGTTTGGTTAGGTTAGGATAGGTTAGGTTAGGTTAGGTTGGGTTAGGTTAGGTTAGGTTAGGTAGGGTTAGGTTAGGTTAGGTTAGGTTAGGTTAGGTTAGGTTAGGTTAAGTTAGGTTAGTATGGGTTAGGTTTGGTTAGGTTACGTTAGGTTAGGTTAGGTTAGGATAGGTTAGGTTAGGTTAGGTTAGGTTAGGTTAGGTTAAGTTAGGTTAGGTTAGGTTAGGTTAGGTTAGGTTAGGTTAGGTTAGGTTAGGTTAGGTTAGGTTAGGTTAGGTTAGGTTAGGTTAGGTTAGGTTGGGTTAGGTTAGGTTAGGTTAGGTTGGGTTAGGTTAGGTAAGGTTAGGTTAGGTTAGGTTAGGTTAGATTACGTTGGGTTAGGTTAGGTTAGGTTTGGTTAGGTGAGGTTAGGTGAGGTTAGGTTTGGTTAGGTTAGGTTAGGTTAGGTTAGGTTGGGTTAGGATAGGTTAGGTTAGGTTGGGTTAGGTTAGGTTAGGTTAGGTTAGGTTAGGTTAGGTTAGGTTAGGTTAGGTTAGGTTCAGTTAGGTTAGGTTAGGTTAGGTTAGGTTAGGTTAGGTTAGGTTAGGTTAGGTTAGGTTGGGTTAGGTTAGGTTAGGTTAGGTTAGGTTAGGTTAGGTTAGGTTAGGTTAGGTTAGGTTAGGTTAGGTTAGGTTAGGTTAGGTTAGGTTAGGTTAGGTTAGGTTAAGTTAGGTTAGTTTGGGTTAGTTTGGGTTAGGTTAGATTAGGTTAGGTTGGGTTAGGTTAGATTAGGTTAGGTTAGGTTAGGTTAGGTTAGGTTAAGTTAAGTTAGGTTAGTATGGGTTAGGTTAGGTTAGGTTAGGTTAGGTTAGGTTAGGTTAGGTTAGGTTAGGTTAGGTTAGGTTAGGTTAGGTTAGTTTAGGTTAGGTTAGGTTAGGTTAGGTTAGGTTAGGTTAGGTTAGGTTAGGTTAGGTTAGGTTAGGTTGTGTTAGGTTAGGTTAGGTTAGGTTAGGCTAGGTTGGGTTAGGTTAGATTAGGTTGGGTAAGGTTAGGTTAGGTTATGTTAGGTTAGGTTAGGTTAGGTTAGGTTGGGTTAGGTTAGGTTAGGTTAGGTTAGGTTAGGTTAGTTTAGGTTGGGTTAGCTTAGGTTAGGTTAGGTTAGGTTAGGTTAGGTTAGGTAAGGTTAGGTTAGGTTAGATTACGTTGGGTTAGGTTAGGTTAGGTTAGGTGAGGTTAGGTTAGGTTGGGTTAGGTTAGGTTAGGTTAGGTTAGGTTAGGTTAGGTGAGGTTTGGTTAGGTTAGGTTAGGTTAGGTTAGGTTAGGTTAGGTTAGGTTAGGTTAGGTTAGGTTAGGTCAGGTCAGGTTAGGTTAGGTTAGGTTAGGTTAGGTTAGGTTAGGTTAGGTTAGGTTAGGTGAGGTTTGGTTAGGTTAGGTTAGGTTAGGTTAGGTTAGGTTAGGTTAGGTTAGGTTAGGTTAGGTTAGGTTAGGTTAGGTTGGGTTAGGTTAGGTTAGGTTAGGTTAGGTTAGGTTAGGTTGGGTTCGGTTAGGTTAGGTTAGTTTGGGTTAGTTTGGGTTAGGGTAGGTTAGGTTAGGTTGGGTTAGGTTAGGTTAGGTTAGGTTAGGTTAGGTTAGGTTAGGTTAGGTTAGGTTATTGGGTTAGTTTTGGGTTAGGGTAGGTTAGGTTAGGTTAGGTTAGGTTAGGTTAGGTTAGGTTAGGTTAGGTTGGGTTCGGTTAGGTTAGGTTAGTTTGGGTTAGTTTGGGTTAGGGTAGGTTAGGTTAGGTTAGGTTAGGTTAGGTTGGGTTAGGTTAGGTTAGGTTAGGTTAGGTTAGGTTAAGATAGGTTAGGTTGGGTTAGGTTAGGTTAGGTTAGGTTAGGTTAGGTTGGGTTAGGTTAGGTTAGGTTAGGCTAGGTTGGGTTAGATTAGTTTAGGTTGGGTTGGGTTAGGTTAGGTTAGGTTAGGTTAGGTTAGGTTAGGTTAGGTTAGGTTAGGTTAGGTTAGGTTAGGTTGTGTTAGGTTAGGTTAGGTTAGGTTAGGTTAGGTTAGGTTAGGTTAGGTTAGGTTGGGTTCGGTTAGGTTAGGTTAGTTTGGGTTAGTTTGGGTTAGGGTAGGTTAGGTTAGGTTAGGTTAGGTTAGGTTAGGTTAGGTTAGGTTAGGTTAAGTTAGGTTAGTTTGGGTTAGTTTAGGTTAGGTTAGGTTAGGTTAGGTTGGGTTAGGTTAGGTTAGGTTACGTTAGGTTAGGTTAGGTTAGGTTAGGTTAAGTTAGGTTAGGTGAGGTTTGGTTAGGTTAGGTTAGGTTAGGTTAGGTTAGGTTAGGTTAGGTTAGGTCAGGTCAGGTTAGGTTAGGTTAGGTTAGGTTAGGTTAGGTTAGGTTAGGTTAGGTTAGGTTAGGTAAGGTTAGATTAGTTTGCCCAATTTTTGGGCTACTAGTAGCGAAAGTAGCCCATTTTATTTGTATAAGTAGCCCAATTTTGTGCTACTACTAGCGAAAGTAGCCCAATTTTTGGGCAACTAGTAGCGAAGGTAGCCCAATTTTTGGGCTAGTAATAGCAAAAGTAGCCCAATTTTGGGCTACTAGTAGCGAAAGTTGCCATATTTTGAGCTGTAAAGTAGCGAAAGTAGCCCAAATTTGGGCTACAAAGTAGCGAAAGTAGCCCAATTTTGGGCTACAAAGTAGCGAAAGTAGCCCAATTATGGGCTATGAAGTAGCGAAAGTAGCCCAATTTTGGGCTACAATGTAGCCAAAGCAGTCCAAATTTGGGCTGCAAAATAGCGAAAGTAGCCCAATTTTGGGCTACAAAGTAGCGAAAGTAGCCCAATTATGGGCTATGAAGTAGCGAAAGTAGCCCAATTTTGGGCTACAAAGTAGCCAAAGTAGTCCAAATTTGGGCTGCAAAATAGCGAAAGTAGCCCAAATTTAGGTTAGGTTAGGTTAGGTTAGGTTGGGTTAGGTTAGGTTAGGTTAAGTTAGGTTAGGTTGGGTTAGGTTAGGTTAGGTTAGGTTAGGTTAGGTTAGGTTAGGTTAGGTTAGGTTGGGTTAGGTTAGATTAGGTTAGGTTAGGTTAGGTTGGGTAAGGTTAGGTTAGGTTATGTTAGGTTAGGTTAGGTTAGGTTAGATTAGGTTAGGTTAGGTTAGATTAGGTTGGGTTAGGTTAGGTTAGGTTAGGTTGGGTTAGGTAAGGTTAGGTTAGGTTAGGTTAGGTTAGGTTAGGTTAGGTTAGGTTAGGTTAGGTAAGATTAGGTTGGGTTAGGTTAGGTTGGGTTAGGTTAGGTTAGGTTAGGTTAGGTTTGGTTAGGTTAGGTTAGGTTGGGTTAGGTTAGCTTAGGTTAGGTTAGGTTAGGTTAGGTTAGGTTAGGTTATGTTAGGTTAGTATGGGTTAGGTTAGGTTAGGTTAGGTTAGGTTAGGTTAGGTTAGGTTAGGTTAGGTTAGGTTAGGTTAGGTTAGGTTAGGTTAGGTTAAGTTAGGTTAGTATGGGTTAGGTTAGGTTAGGTTCAGTTAGGTTAGGTTAGGTTAGATAAGGTTAGGTTAGGTTGGGTTAGGTTAGGTTAGGTTAGGTTAGGTTAGGTTAGGTTAGGTTAGGTTGTTTAGGTTAGGTTAGGTTAGATTAGGCTAGGTTGGATTAGGTTAGATTAGGTTGGGTAAGGTTAGGTTAGGTTAGGTTATGTTTGGTTAGGTTAGGTTAGGTTAGGTTAGGTTGGGTTAGGTTGGGTTAGGTTAGGTTAGGTTAGGTTAGGTTGGGTTAGGTTAGGTTAGGTTAGGTTGGGATAGGTTAGGTTAGGTTAGGTTAGGTTAGGTTAGTTTGGGTTAGTTTGGGTTAGGTTAGGTTGGGTTAGGTTAGGTTAGGTTAGGTAAGGTTAGGTTCGGTTAGGTTAGATTACGTTGGGTTAGGTTAGGTTAGGTTAGGTTAGGTTAGGTGAGGTTAGGTTTGGTTAGGTTAGGATAGGTTAGGTTAGGTTAGGGTGGGTTAGGTTAGGTTAGGTTAGGTAGGGTTAGGTTAGGTTAGGTTAGGTTTGGTTAGGTTAGGTTAGGTTAGGTTAAGTTAGGTTAGTATGGGTTAGGTTTGGTTAGGTTCAGTTAGGTTAGGTTAGGTTAGGTTAGGTTAGGTTAGGTTAGGTTAGGTTAGGTTAGGTTAGGTTAGGTTAGGTTAGGTTAGGTTACGTTAGGTTAGGTTAGGTTAGGTTAGGTTAGGTTAGGTTAGGTTAGGTTAGGTTAGGTTAGGTTAGGTTGGGTTAGGTTAGGTTAGGTTAGGTTGGGTTAGATTAGGTTAGGTTAGGTTAGGTTAGGTTAGTTTGGGTTAGTTTGGGTTAGGTTAGGTTGGGTTAGGTTAGGTTAGGTTAGGTAAGGTTAGGTTAGGTTAGGTTAGGTTAGGTTAGGTTAGGTTAGGTTAGGTTAGGTTAGGTTAGGTTAGGTTAGGTTAGGGTTAGGTTAGGTTAGGTTAGGTTGGGTTAGGTTAGGTAAGGTTAGATTAGGTTAGGTTAGATTACGTTGGGTTAGGTTAGGTTAGGTTTGGTTAGGTGAGGTTAGGTGAGGTTAGGTTTGGTTAGGTTAGGTTAGGTTAGGTTAGGTTGGGTTAGGATAGGTTAGGTTAGGTTGGGTTAGGTTAGGTTAGGTTAGGTTAGGTTAGGTTAGGTTAGGTTAGGTTAGGTTAGGTTAGGTTAGGTTAGGTTAGGTTGGGTTAGGTTCAGTTATGTTAGGTTAGGTTAGGATAGGTTAGGTTAGGTTAGGTTAGGTTAGGTTAGGTTAGGTTAGGTTAAGTTAGGTTAGGTTAGGTTAGGTTAGGTTAGGTTAGGTTAGGTTAGGTTAGGTTAGGTTAGGTTAGGTTAGGTTAGGTTAGGTTAGGTTAGGTTAGGTTAGGTTAGGTTAGGTTAGGTTGGGTTAGGTTAGGTAAGGTTAGGTTAGGTTAGGTTAGATTACGTTGGGTTAGGTTAGGTTAGGTTTGGTTAGGTGAGGTTAGGTGAGGTTAGGTTTGGTTAGGTTAGGTTAGGTTAGGTTAGGTTGGGATAGGATAGGTTAGGTTAGGTTGGGTTAGGTTAGGTTAGGTTAGGTTAGGTTAGGTTAGGTTAGGTTAGGTTAGGTTCAGTTAGGTTAGGTTAGGTTAGGTTAGGTTAGGTTAGGTTAGGTTAGGTTAGGTTAGGTTGGGTTAGGTTAGGTTAGGTTAGGTTAGGTTAGGTTAGGTTAGGTTAGGTTAGGTTAGGTTAGGTTAGTTTAGGTTAGGTTAGGTTAGGGTTAGGTTAGGTTAGGTTAGGTTAGGTTAGGTTAAGTTAGGTTAGTTTGGGTTAGTTTGGGTTAGGTTAGATTAGGTTAGGTTGGGTTAGGTTAGATTAGGTTAGGTTAGGTTAGGTTAGGTTAAGTTAAGTTAGGTTAGTATGGGTTAGGTTAGGTTAGGTTAGGTTAGGTTAGGTTAGGTTAGGTTAGGTTAGGTTAGGTTAGTTTAGGTTAGGTTAGGTTAGGTTAGGTTAGGTTAGGTTAGGTTAGGTTAGGTTAGGTTAGGTTGTGTTAGGTTAGGTTAGGTTAGGTTAGGCTAGGTTGGGTTAGGTTAGATTAGGTTGGGTAAGGTTAGGTTAGGTTATGTTAGGATAGGTTAGGTTAGGTTAGGTTAGGTTAGGTTAGGTTAGGTTAGGTTAGGTTAGGTTAGTTTGGGTTAGTTTGGGTTAGGTTAGGTTAGGTTAGGTTGGGTTAGGTTAGGTTAGGTTAGGTTAGGTTAGGTTAGGTTAGGTTAGGTTAGGTTAGGTTGGGTTAGCTTAGGTTAGGTTAGGTTAGGTTAGGGTAGGTTAGGTAAGGTTAGGTTAGGTTAGATTACGTTGGGTTAGGTTAGGTTAGGTTAGGTGAGGTTAGGTTAGGTTGGGTTACGTTAGGTTAGGTTAGGTTAGGTTAGGTTAGGTGAGGTTTGGTTAGGTTAGGTTAGGTTAGGTTAGGTTAGGTTAGGTTAGGTTAGGTTAGGTTAGGTCAGGTTAGGTTAGGTTAGGTTAGGTTAGGTTAGGTTAGGTTAGGTTAGGTTAGGTGAGGTTTGGTTAGGTTAGGTTAGGTTAGGTTAGGTTAGGTTAGGTTAGGTTAGGTTAGGTTAGGTTAGGTTAGGTTAGGTTGGGTTAGGTTAGGTTAGGTTAGGTTAGGTTAGGTTAGGTTAGGTTGGGTTCGGTTAGGTTAGGTTAGTTTGGGTTAGTTTGGGTTAGGGTAGGTTAGGTTAGGTTGGGTTAGGTTAGGTTAGGTTAGGTTAGGTTAGGTTAGGTTAGGTTAGGTTAGTTTGGGTTAGTTTGGGTTAGGGTAGGTTAGGTTAGGTTAGGTTAGGTTAGGTTAGGTTAGGTTAGGTTGGGTTCGGTTAGGTTAGGTTAGTTTGGGTTAGTTTGGGTTAGGGTAGGTTAGGTTAGGTTAGGTTAGGTTAGGTTAGGTTGGGTTAGGTTAGGTTAGGTTAGGTTAGGTTAGGTTAAGATAGGTTAGGTTGGGTTAGGTTAGGTTAGGTTAGGTTAGGTTAGGTTGGGTTAGGTTAGGTTAGGTTAGGCTAGGTTGGGTTAGATTAGTTTAGGTTGGGTTAGGTTAGGTTAGGTTAGGTTAGGTTAGGTTAGGTTAGGTTAGGTTAGGTTAGGTTAGGTTAGGTTAGGTTGTGTTAGGTTAGGTTAGGTTAGGTTAGGTTAGGTTAGGTTAGGTTAGGTTAGGTTGGGTTCGGTTAGGTTAGGTTAGTTTGGGTTAGTTTGGGTTAGGGTAGGTTAGGTTAGGTTAGGTTAGGTTAGGTTAGGTTAGGTTAGGTTAAGTTAGGTTAGTTTGGGTTAGTTTAGGTTAGGTTAGGTTAGGTTAGGTTGGGTTAGGTTAGGTTAGGTTACGTTAGGTTAGGTTAGGTTAGGTCAGGTTAAGTTAGGTTAGGTGAGGTTTGGTTAGGTTAGGTTAGGTTAGGTTAGGTTAGGTTAGGTCAGGTCAGGTTAGGTTAGGTTAGGTTAGGTTAGGTTAGGTTAGGTTAGGTTAGGTTAGGTAAGGTTAGATTAGTTTGCCCAATTTTTGGGCTACTAGTAGCGAAAGTAGCCCATTTTATTTGTATAAGTAGCCCAATTTTGTGCTACTACTAGCGAAAGTAGCCCAATTTTTGGGCAACTAGTAGCGAAGGTAGCCCAATTTTTGGGCTAGTAATAGCAAAAGTAGCCCAATTTTGGGCTACTAGTAGCGAAAGTAGCCATATTTTGGGCTGTAAAGTAGCGAAAGTAGCCCAAATTTGGGCTACAAAGTAGCGAAAGTAGCCCAATTTTGGGCTACAAAGTAGCGAAAGTAGCCCAATTATGGGCTATGAAGTAGCGAAAGTAGCCCAATTTTGGGCTACAAAGTAGCCAAAGTAGTCCAAATTTGGGCTGCAAAATAGCGAAAGTAGCCCAAATTTAGGTTAGGTTAGGTTAGGTTAGGTTGGGTTAGGTTAGGTTAGGTTAAGTTAGGTTAGGTTGGGTTAGGTTAGGTTAGGTTAGGTTAGGTTAGGTTAGGTTAGGTTAGGTTAGGTTAGGTTAGGTTAGGTTGGGTTAGGTTAGATTAGGTTAGGTTAGGTTAGGTTGGGTAAGGATAGGTTAGGTTATGTTAGGTTAGGTTAGGTTAGGTTAGATTAGGTTAGGTTAGGTTAGGTTAGGTTGGGTTAGGTTAGGTTAGGTTAGGTTGGGTTAGGTAAGGTTAGGTTAGGTTAGGTTAGGTTAGGTTAGGTTTGGTTAGGTTAGGTTAGGTAAGATTAGGTTGGGTTAGGTTAGGTTGGGTTAGGTTAGGTTAGGTTAGGTTAGGTTTGGTTAGGTTAGGTTAGGTTGGGTTAGGTTAGCTTAGGTTAGGTTAGGTTAGGTTAGGTTAGGTTAGGTTATGTTAGGTTAGTATGGGTTAGGTTAGGTTAGGTTAGGTTAGGTTAGGTTAGGTTAGGTTAGTTTAGGTTAGGTTAGGTTAGGTTAGGTTAGGTTAGGTTAGGTTAGGTTAGGTTAAGTTAGGTTAGTATGGGTTAGGTTAGGTTAGGTTCAGTTAGGTTAGGTTAGGTTAGATTAGGTTAGGTTAGGTTGGGTTAGGTTAGGTTAGGTTAGGTTAGGTTAGGTTAGGTTAGGTTAGGTTGTGTTAGGTTAGGTTAGGTTAGGTTAGGCTAGGTTGGGTTAGGTTAGATTAGGTTGGGTAAGGTTAGGTTAGGTTAGGTTATGTTAGGTTAGGTTAGGTTAGGTTAGGTTAGGTTGGGTTAGGTTAGGTTAGGTTAGGTTAGGTTAGGTTAGGTTAGGTTAGGTTAGGTTAGGTTAGTTTGGGTTAGTTTGGGTTAGGTTAGGTTAGGTTAGGTTGGGTTAGGTTAGGTTAGGTTAGGTTAGGTTAGGTTAGGTTAGGTTAGGTTAGGTTAGGTTAGGTTAGGTTACGTTAGGTTAGATTAGGTTAGGTTAGGTTAGGTTGGTTGGGTTAGGTTAGGTTAGGTTAGGTTAGGTTGGGTTAGGTTAGGTTAGGTTAGGTTAGGTTAGGTTAGTTTGGGTTAGTTTGGGTTAGGTTAGGTTAGGTTAGGTTAGGTTAGGTTAGGTTAGGTTAGGTTAGGTTAGGTTAGGTTAGGTTAGGTTAGGTTAGGTTAGGTTGGGTTAGGTTAGGTTAGGTTAGGTTAGGTTAGGTTAGTTTGGGTTAGTTTGGGTTAGGTTAGGTTGGGTTAGGTTAGGTTAGGTTAGATAAGGTTAGGTTAGGTTAGGTTAGATTACGTTGGGTTAGGTTAGGTTAGGTTAGGTTAGGTTAGGTGAGGTTAGGTTTGGTTAGGTTAGGATAGGTTAGGTTAGGTTAGGTTGGGTTAGGTTAGGTTAGGTTAGGTAGGGTTAGGTTAGGTTAGGTTAGGTTAGGTTAGGTTAGGTTAGGTTGGGTTAGGTTAGTAAGGTTAGGTTAGGTTAGGTTAGATTACGTTGGGTTAGGTTAGGTTAGGTTTGGTTAGGTGAGGTTAGGTGAGGTTAGGTTTGGTTAGGTTAGGTTAGGTTAGGTTAGGTTGGGTTAGGATAGGTTAGGTTAGGTTGGGTTAGGTTAGGTTAGTTTAGGTTAGGTTAGGTTAGGTTAGGTTAGGTTAGGTTAGGTTAGGTTAGGTTCAGTTAGGTTACGTTAGGTTAGGTTAGGTTAGGTTAGGTTAGGTTAGGTTAGGTTAGGTTGGGTTAGGTTAGGTTAGGTTAGGTTAGGTTAGGTTAGGTTAGGTTAGGTTAGTTTAGGTTAGGTTAGGTTAGGTTAGGTTAGGTTAGGTTAGGTTAGGTTAGGTTAGGTTAAGTTAGGTTAGTTTGGGTTAGTTTGGGTTAGGTTAGTTAGGTTAGGTTGGGTTAGGTTAGTTAGGTTAGGTTAGGTTAGGTTAGGTTAGGTTAGGTTAGGTTAAGTTAAGTTAGGTTAGTATGGGTTAGGTTAGGTTAGGTTAGGTTAGGTTAGGTTAGGTTAGGTTAGTTAGGTTAGTTTAGGTTAGGTTAGGTTAGGTTAGGTTAGGTTAGGTTAGGTTAGGTTAGGTTAGGTTAGGTTAGGTTGTGTTAGGTTAGGTTAGGTTAGGTTAGGCTAGGTTGGGTTAGGTTAGATTAGGTTGGGTAGGTTAGGTTAGGTTATGTTAGGTTAGGTTAGGTTAGGTTAGGTTGGGTTAGGTTAGGTTAGGTTAGGTTAGGTTAGGTTAGTTTGGGTTAGTTTGGGTTAGGTTAGGTTAGGTTAGGTTAGGTTGGGTTAGGTTAGGTTAGGTTAGGTTAGGTTAGGTTAGGTTGGGTTAGTTAGGTTAGGTTAGGTTAGGTTAGGTTAGGTGAGGTTAGGTTTGGTTAGGTTAGGATAGGTTAGGTTAGGTTAGGTTGGGTTAGGTTAGGTTAGGTTAGGTAGGGTTAGGTTAGGTTAGGTTAGGTTAGGTTAGGTTAGGTTAGGTTAAGTTAGGTTAGTATGGGTTAGGTTTGGTTAGGTTCAGTTAGGTTAGGTTAGGTTAGGATAGGTTAGGTTAGGTTAGGTTAGGTTAGGTTAGGTTAGGTTAGGTTAAGTTAGGTTAGGTTAGGTTAGGTTAGGTTAGGTTAGGTTAGGTTAGGTTAGGTTAGGTTAGGTTAGGTTAGGTTGGGTTAGGTTAGGTTAGGTTAGGTTGGGTTAGGTTAGGTAAGGTTAGGTTAGGTTAGGTTAGATTACGTTGGGTTAGGTTAGGTTAGGTTTGGTTAGGTGAGGTTAGGTGAGGTTAGGTTTGGTTAGGTTAGGTTAGGTTAGGTTGGGTTAGGATAGGTTAGGTTAGGTTGGGTTAGGTTAGGTTAGGTTAGGTTAGGTTAGGTTAGGTTAGGTTCAGTTAGGTTAGGTTAGGTTAGGTTAGGTTAGGTTAGGTTAGGTTAGGTTAGGTTGGGTTAGGTTAGGTTAGGTTAGGTTAGGTTAGGTTAGGTTAGGTTAGGTTAGTTTAGGTTAGGTTAGGTTAGGTTAGGTTAGGTTAGGTTAGGTTAGGTTAGGTTAGGTTAAGTTAGGTTAGTTTGGGTTAGTTTGGGTTAGGTTAGATTAGGTTAGGTTGGGTTAGGTTAGATTAGGTTAGGTTAGGTTAGGTTAGTTAAGTTAGGTTAGTGTGGGTTAGGTTAGGTTAGGTTAGGTTAGGTTAGGTTAGGTTAGGTTAGGTTAGGTTAGGTTAGGTTAGGTTAGGTTAGTTTAGGTTAGGTTAGGTTAGGTTAGGTTAGGTTAGGTTAGGTTAGGTTAGGTTAGGTTAGGTTAGGTTGTGTTAGGTTAGGTTAGGTTAGGTTAGGCTAGGTTGGGTTAGGTTAGATTAGGTTGGGTAAGGTTAGGTTAGGTTATGTTAGGTTAGGTTATGTTAGGTTAGGTTGGGTTAGGTTAGGTTAGGTTAGGTTAGGTTAGGTTAGGTTAGTTTGGGTTAGTTTGGGTTAGGTTAGGTTAGGTTAGGTTGGGTTAGGTTAGGTTAGGTTAGGTTAGGTTAGGTTAGGTTAGGTTAGGTTGGGTTAGCTTAGGTTAGGTTAGGTTAGGTTAGGTTAGGTTAGGTAAGGTTAGGTTAGGTTAGATTACGTTGGGTTAGGTTAGGTTAGGTTAGGTGAGGTTAGGTTAGGTTGGGTTAGGTTAGGTTAGGTTAGGTGAGGTTGGTTAGGTTAGGTTAGGTTAGGTTAGGTTAGGTTAGGTTAGGTTAGGTTAGGTTAGGTCAGGTCAGGTTAGGTTAGGTTAGGTTAGGTTAGGTTAGGTTAGGTTAGGTTAGGTTAGGTGAGGTTTGGTTAGGTTAGGTTAGGTTAGGTTAGGTTAGGTTAGGTTAGGTTAGGTTAGGTTAGGTTAGGTTAGGTTAGGTTAGGTTGGGTTAGGTTAGGTTAGGTTAGGTTAGGTTAGGTTAGGTTGGGTTCGGTTAGGTTAGGTTAGTTTGGGTTAGTTTGGGTTATGGTAGGTTAGGTTAGGTTGGGTTAGGTTAGGTTAGGTTAGGTTAGGTTAGGTTAGGTTAGGTTAGGTTAGGTTAGTTTGGGTTAGTTTGGGTTAGGGTAGGTTAGGTTAGGTTAGGTTAGGTTAGGTTAGGTTAGGTTAGGTTAGGTTAGGTTGGGTTCGGTTAGGTTAGGTTAGTTTGGGTTAGTTTGGGTTAGGGTAGGTTAGGTTAGGTTAGGTTAGGTTAGGTTATTGGTTGGGTTAGGTTAGGTTAGGATAGGTTAGGTTAGGTTAAGATAGGTTAGGTTGGGTTAGGTTAGGTTAGGTTAGGTTAGGTTAGGTTGGGTTAGGTTAGGTTAGGTTAGGCTAGGTTGGGTTAGATTAGTTTAGGTTGGGTTAGGTTAGGTTAGGTTAGGTTAGGTTAGGTTAGGTTAGGTTAGGTTAGGTTAGGTTAGGTTAGGTTGTGTTAGGTTAGGTTAGGTTAGGTTAGGTTAGGTTAGGTTAGGTTAGGTTAGGTTGGGTTCGGTTAGGTTAGGTTAGTTTGGGTTAGTTTGGGTTAGGGTAGGTTAGGTTAGGTTAGGTTAGGTTAGGTTAGGTTAGGTTAGGTTAAGTTAGGTTAGTTTGGGTTAGTTTAGGTTAGGTTAGGTTAGGTTAGGTTGGGTTAGGTTAGGTTAGGTTACGTTAGGTTAGGTTAGGTTAGGTCAGGTTAAGTTAGGTTAGGTGAGGTTTGGTTAGGTTAGGTTAGGTTAGGTTAGGTTAGGTTAGGTTAGGTCAGGTCAGGTTAGGTTAGGTTAGGTTAGGTTAGGTTAGGTTAGGTTAGGTAAGGTTAGATTAGTTTGCCCAATTTTTGGGCTACTAGTAGCGAAAGTAGCCCATTTTATTTGTATAAGTAGCCCAATTTTGTGCTACTACTAGCGAAAGTAGCCCAATTTTTGGGCAACTAGTAGCGAAGGTAGCCCAATTTTTGGGCTAGTAATAGCAAAAGTAGCCCAATTTTGGGCTACTAGTAGCGAAAGTAGCCATATTTTGGGTTGTAAAGTAGCGAAAGTAGCCCAAATTTGGGCTACAAAGTAGCGAAAGTAGCCCAATTTTGGGCTACAAAGTAGCGAAAGTAGCCCAATTATGGGCTATGAAGTAGCGAAAGTAGCCCAATTTTGGGCTACAAAGTAGCCAAAGTAGTCCAAATTTGGGCTGCAAAATAGCGAAAGTAGCCCAAATTTAGGTTAGGTTAGGTTAGGTTAGGTTGGGTTAGGTTAGGTTAGGTTAAGTTAGGTTAGGTTGGGTTAGGTTAGGTTAGGTTAGGTTAGGTTAGGTTGTTAGGTTAGGTTAGGTTAGGTTAGGTTAGGTTAGGTTGGGTTAGGTTAGATTAGGTTAGGTTAGGTTAGGTTGGGTAAGGTTAGGTTAGGTTATGTTAGGTTAGGTTAGGTTAGGTTAGGTTAGATTAGGTTAGGTTAGGTTAGGTTAGGTTGGGTTAGGTTAGGTTAGGTTAGGTTGGGTTAGGTAAGGTTAGGTTAGGTTAGGTTAGGTTAGGTTAGGTTAGGTTAGGTTTGGTTAGGTTAGGTTAGGTAAGATTAGGTTGGGTTAGGTTAGGTTGGGTTAGGTTAGGTTAGGTTAGGTTAGGTTTGGTTAGGTTAGGTTAGGTTGGGTTAGGTTAGCTTAGGTTAGGTTAGGTTAGGTTAGGTTAGGTTATGTTAGGTTAGTATGGGTTAGGTTAGGTTAGGTTAGGTTAGGTTAGGTTAGGTTAGGTTAGGTTAGTTAGGTTAGGTTAGGTTAGGTTAGGTTAGGTTAGGTTAGGTTAGGTTAGGTTAGGTTAAGTTAGGTTAGTATGGGTTAGGTTAGGTTAGGTTCAGTTAGGTTAGGTTAGGTTAGATTAGGTTAGGTTAGGTTGGGTTAGGTTAGGTTAGGTTAGGTTAGGTTAGGTTAGGTTAGGTTGTGTTAGGTTAGGTTAGGTTAGGTTAGGCTAGGTTGGGTTAGGTTAGATTAGGTTGGGTAAGGTTAGGTTATGTTAGGTTAGGTTAGGTTGGGTTAGGTTAGGTTAGGTTAGGTTAGGTTAGGTTAGGTTAGGTTAGGTTAGGTTAGGTTAGGTTAGGTTAGTTTGGGTTAGTTTGGGTTAGGTTAGGTTAGGTTAGGTTGGGTTAGGTTAGGTTAGGTTAGGTTAGGTTAGGTTAGGTTAGGTTAGGTTAGGTTAGGTTAGGTTAGGTTAGGTTAGGTTACGTTAGGTTAGGTTAGGTTAGGTTAGGTTAGGTTAGGTTAGGTTAGGTTAGGTTAGGTTAGGTTAGGTTAGGTTAGGTTAGTTTAGGTTAGGTTAGGTTAGGTTAGGTTAGGTTAGGTTAGGTTAGGTTTGGTTAGGTTCAGTTAGGTTAGGTTAGGTTAGGTTAGGTTAGGTTAGGTTAGGTTAGGTTAGGTTAGGTAAGGTTAGGTTAGGTTAGGTTAGATTACGTTGGGTTAGGTTAGGTTAGGTTAGGTTAGGTGAGGTTAGGTTTGGTTAGGTTAGGATAGGTTAGGTTAGGTTAGGTTGGGTTAGGTTAGGTTAGGTTAGTTAGTTAGTAGGGTTAGGTTAGGTTAGGTTAGGTTAGGTTAGGTTAGGTTAGGTTAGGTTAAGTTAGGTTAGTATGGGTTAGGTTTGGTTAGGTTCAGTTAGGTTAGGTTAGGTTAGGTTAGGATAGGTTAGGTTAGGTTAGGTTAGGTTAGGTTAGGTTAGTTAGGTTAGGTTAGGTTAGGTTAGGTTAGGTTAGGTTAGGTTAGGTTAGGTTAGGTTAGGTTAGGTTAGGTTAGGTTAGGTTAGGTTGGGTTAGGTTAGGTTAGGTTAGGTTGGGTTAGGTTAGGTAAGGTTAGGTTAGTTAGGTTAGATTACGTTGGGTTAGGTTAGGTTAGGTTTGGTTAGGTGAGGTTAGGTGAGGTTAGGTTTGGTTAGGTTAGGTTAGGTTAGGTTAGGTTGGGTTAGGATAGGTTAGGTTAGGTTGGGTTAGGTTAGGTTAGGTTAGGTTAGGTTAGGTTAGGTTAGGTTAGGTTAGGTTAGGTTAGGTTAGGTTAGGTTAGGTTAGGTTAGGTTAGGTTAGGTTAGGTTAGGTTAGGTTAGGTTAGGTTGGGTTAGGTTAGGTTAGGTTAGGTTAGGTTAGGTTAGGTTAGTTTAGGTTAGGTTAGGTTAGGTTAGGTTAGGTTAGGTTAGGTTAGGTTAGGTTAAGTTAGGTTAGTTTGGGTTAGTTTGGGTTAGGTTAGATTAGGTTAGGTTGGGTTAGGTTAGTTAGGTTAGGTTAGGTTAGGTTAGGTTAGGTTAGGTTAAGTTAAGTTAGGTTAGTATGGGTTAGGTTAGGTTAGGTTAGGTTAGGTTAGGTTAGGTTAGGTTAGGTTAGTTAGGTTAGGTTAGGTTAGGTTAGGTTAGGTTAGGTTAGGTTAGGTTAGGTTAGGTTAGGTTAGGTTAGATTAGGTTAGGTTAGGTTAGGTTGGTTAGGTTAGGTTAGGTTAGGTTAGGCTAGGTTGGGTTAGGTTAGATTAGGTTGGGTAGGTTAGGTTAGGTTATGTTAGGTTAGGTTAGGTTAGGTTAGGTTGGGTTAGGTTAGGTTAGGTTAGGTTAGGTTAGGTTAGGTTAGTTGGGTTAGTTTGGGTTAGGTTAGGTTAGGTTAGGTTAGGTTGGGTTAGGTTAGGTTAGGTTAGGTTAGGTTAGGTTGGGTTAGCTTAGGTTAGGTTAGGTTAGGTTACGTTAGGTTAGGAAAGGTTAGGTTAGGTTAGTTACGTTGGGTTAGGTTAGGTTAGGTTAGGTGAGGTTAGGTTAGGTTGGGTTAGGTTAGGTTAGGTTAGGTTAGGTTAGGTTAGGTTAGGTGAGGTTGGTTAGGTTAGGTTAGGTTAGGTTAGGTTAGGTTAGGTTAGGTTAGGTCAGGTCAGGTTAGGTTAGGTTAGGTTAGGTTAGGTTTGGTTAGGTTAGGTTAGGTTAGGTTAGGTTAGGTTAGGTTAGGTTAGGTTAGGTTAGGTTAGGTTGGGTTAGGTTAGGTTAGGTTAGGTTAGGTTAGGTTAGGTTAGGTTGGGTTCGGTTAGGTTAGGTTAGTTTGGGTTAGTTTGGGTTAGGGTAGGTTAGGTTAGGTTGGGTTAGGTTAGGTTAGGTTAGGTTAGGTTAGGTTAGGTTAGGTTAGGTTAGGTTAGTTGGGTTAGTTTGGGTTAGGGTAGGTTAGGTTAGGTTAGGTTAGGTTAGGTTAGGTTAGGTTAGGTTGGGTTCGGTTAGGTTAGGTTAGTTTGGGTTAGTTTGGGTTAGGGTAGGTTAGGTTAGGTTAGGTTAGGTTAGGTTAGGTTAGGTTGGGTTAGGTTAGGTTAGGTTAGGTTAGGTTAGGTTAGATAGGTTAGGTTGGGTTAGGTTAGGTTAGGTTAGGTTAGGTTAGGTTGGGTTAGGTTAGGTTAGGTTAGGCTAGGTTGGGTTAGATTATTTAGGTTGGGTTAGGTTAGGTTAGGTTAGGGTAGGTTAGGTTAGGTTAGGTTAGGTTAGGTTAGGTTGTGTTAGGTTAGGTTAGGTTAGGTTAGGTTAGGTTAGGTTAGGTTAGGTTAGGTTAGGTTAGTTAGGTTGGGTTCGGTTAGGTTAGGTTAGTTGGGTTAGTTTAGGTTAGGTTAGGTTAGGTTAGTTAGGTTAGGTTAGGTTAGGTTAGGTTAAGTTAGGTTAGTTTGGGTTAGTTTAGTTAGGTTAGGTTAGGTTAGGTTGGGTTAGGTTAGGTTAGGTTACGTTAGGTTAGGTTAGGTTTAGGTCAGGTTAAGTTAGGTTAGGTGAGGTTTGGTTAGGTTAGGTTAGGTTAGGTTAGTTAGGTTAGGTTAGGTCAGGTCAGGTTAGGTTAGGTTAGGTTAGGTTAGGTTAGGTTAGGTTAGGTTTAGGTTAGGTAAGGTTAGATTAGTTTGCCCAATTTTTGGGCTACTAGTAGCGAAAGTAGCCCATTTTATTTGTATAAGCCCAATTTTGTGCTACTACTAGCGAAAGTAGCCCAATTTTTGGGCAACTAGTAGCGAAGGTAGCCCAATTTTTGGGCTAGTAATAGCAAAAGTAGCCCAATTTGGGGCTACTAGTAGCGAAAGTAGCCATATTTTGGGCTGTAAAGTAGCGAAAGTTAGCCCAAATTTGGGCTACAAAGTAGCGAAAGTAGCCCAATTTTGGCTACAAAGTAGCGAAAGTAGCCCAATTATGGGCTATGAAGTAGCGAAAGTAGCCCAATTTGGGCTACAAAGTAGCCAAAGTAGTCCAAATTTGGGCTGCAAAATAGCGAAAGAGCCCAAATTTAGGTTAGGTTTAGGTTAGGTTAGGTTGGGTTAGGTTAGGTTAGGTTAAGTTAGGTTAGGTTGGGTAGGTTAGGTTAGGTTAGGTTAGGTTAGGTTAGGTTAGGTTAGGTTAGGTTAGGTTAGGTTTGGGTTAGGTTAGATTAGGTTAGGTTAGGTTAGGTTGGGTAAGGTTAGGTTAGGTTATGTTAGGTTAGGTTAGGTTAGGTTAGGTTAGATTAGGTTAGGTTAGGTTAGGTTAGGTTGGTTAGGTTAGGTTAGGTTAGGTTGGGTTAGGTAAGGTTAGTTAGGTTAGGTTAGGTTAGGTTAGGTAGGTTAGGTTAGGTTAGGTTAGGTTAGGTTAGGTAAGATTAGTTGGGTTAGGTTAGGTTGGGTTAGGTTAGGTTAGGTTAGGTTAGGTTTGGTTAGGTTAGGTTAGGTTGGGTAGGTTAGCTTAGGTTAGGTTAGGTTAGGTTAGGTTAGTTATGTTAGGTTAGTATGGGTTAGGTTAGGTTAGGTTAGGTTAGGTTAGGTTAGGTTAGGTTAGTTTAGGTTAGGTTAGGTTAGGTTAGGTTAGGTTAGGTTAGGTTAGGTTAGGTTAGGTTAGGTTAGGTTAGGTTAAGTTAGGTTAGTATGGGTTAGGTTAGGTTAGGTTCAGTTAGGTTAGGTTAGGTTAGATTAGGTTAGGTTAGGTTGGGTTAGGTTAGGTTAGGTTAGGTTAGGTTAGGTTAGGTTAGGTTAGGTTGTGTTAGGTTAGGTTAGGTTAGGTTAGGCTAGGTTGGGTTAGGTTAGATTAGGTTGGGTAAGGTTAGGTTAGGTTATGTTAGTTAGGTTAGGTTAGGTTAGGTTAGGTTAGGTTGGGTTAGGTTGGTTAGGTTAGGTTAGGTTTAGGTTAGGTTAGGTTAGGTTAGGTTAGTTTGGGTTAGTTTGGGTTAGGTTAGGTTAGGTTAGGTTGGGTTAGGTTAGGTTAGGTTAGGTTAGGTTAGGTTAGGTTAGGTTAGGTTAGGTTAGGTTAGGTTAGGTTAGATTGGTTAGGTTAGGTTTGGTTGGGTTAGTTAGGTTAGGTTAGGTTAGGTTGGGTTAGGTTAGGTTAGGTTAGGTTGGTTAGGTTAGGTTAGGTTAGGTTAGGTTAGTTTGGGTTAGTTTGGTAGGTTAGGTTGGGTTAGGTTAGGTTAGGTTAGGTAAGGTTAGGTTAGGTTAGGTTAGATTACGTTGGGTTTAGGTTAGGTTAGGTTAGGTTAGGTTAGGTGAGGTTAGGTTTGGTTAGGTTAGGATAGGTTAGGTTAGGTTAGGTTGGGTTAGGTTAGGTTAGGTTAGGTAGGTTAGGTTAGGTTAGGTTAGGTTAGGTTAGGTTAGGTTAGGTTAAGTTAGGTTAGTATGGGTTGGTTTGGTTAGGTTCAGTTAGGTTAGGTTAGGTTAGGTTAGGATAGGTTAGGTTAGGTTAGGTTGGGTTAGGTTAGGTTAGGTTAGGTTAGGTTAGGTTAGGTAGGTTAGAATAGGTTAGTTTGGGTTAGATTGGGTTAGGTTAGGTTAGGTTAGTTGGGTTAGATTTAGGTTAGGTTAGGTTAGGTTAGGTTAGGTTAGGTTAGGTTAGGTTAGGTTAGGTTAGGTTAGGTTGGGTTAGGTTAGGTTAGGTTAGGTTGGGTTAGGTTAGGTAAGGTTAGGTTAGGTTAGGTTAGATTACGTTGGGTTAGGTTAGGTTAGGTTGGTTAGTGAGGTTAGGTGAGGTTAGGTTTTGGTTAGGTTAGGTTAGGTTAGGTTAGGTTGGGTTAGGATAGGTTAGGTTAGGTTGGGTTAGGTTAGGTTAGGTTAGGTTAGGTTAGGTTAGGTTAGGTTAGGTTAGGTTAGGTTCAGTTAGGTTAGGTTAGGTTAGGTTAGGTTTAGGTTAGGTTAGGTTAGGTTAGGTTAGGTTAGGTTGGGTTAGGTTAGGTTAGGTTAGGTTAGGTTAGGTTAGGTTAGGTTAGGTTAGTTTGGTAGGTTTAGTTAGGTTAGGTTAGGTTAGGTTAGGTTAGGTTAGGTTAAGTTAGGTTAGTTTGGTTAGTTTGGGTTAGGTTAGGTTGGTTAGGTTAGGTTAGTTTTGGTTAGTTTGGGTTAGGTTAGGTTAGGTTAGTTAGGTTAGGTTAGGTTAGGTTAGGTTAGGTTAGGTTGGGTTAGGTTAGGTTAGGTTAGGTTGGGTTAGGTTAGGTTAGGTTAGGTTAGTTAGGTAAGGTTAGATTAGTTTGCCCAATTTTTGGGCTACTAGTAGCGAAAGTAGCCATTTTATTTGTATAAGTAGCCCAATTTTGTGCTACTACTAGCGAAAGTAGCCCAATTTTGGGCAACTAGTAGCGAAGGTAGCCCAATTTTTGGGCTAGTAATAGCAAAAGTAGCCCAATTTTGGGCTACTAGTAGCGAAAGTAGCCATATTTTGGGCTGTAAAGTAGCGAAAGTAGCCCAAATTTGGGCTACAAAGTAGCGAAAGTAGCCCAATTTTGGGCTACAAAGTAGCGAAAGTAGCCAATTATGGGCTATGAAGTAGCGAAAGTAGCCCAATTTTGGGCTACAAAGTAGCCAAAGTAGTCCAAATTTGGGCTGCAAAATAGCGAAAGTAGCCCAATTTAGGTTAGGTTAGGTTAGGTTAGGTTGGGTTAGGTTAGGTTAGGTTAAGTTAGGTTAGGTTGGGTTAGGTTAGGTTAGGTTAGGTTAGGTTAGGTTAGGTTAGGTTAGGTTAGGTTAGGTTAGGTTGGGTTAGGTTAGATTAGGTTAGGTTAGGTTAGGTTGGGTAAGGTTAGGTTAGGTTATGTAGTTAGGTTAGGTTAGGTTAGGTTAGATTAGGTTAGGTTAGGTTAGGTTAGGTTGGGTTATTAGGTAGGTTAGGTTGGTTAGGTAAGGTTAGGTTAGGTTAGGTTAGGTTAGGTTAGGTTAGGTTAGGTTAGGTTAGGTTAGGTTAGGTTAGGTAAGATTAGGTTGGGTTAGGTTTAGGTTGGGTTAGGTTAGGTTAGGTTAGGTTAGGTTTGGTTAGGTTAGGTTAGGTTGGGTTAGGTTAGCTTAGGTTAGGTTAGGTTAGGTAGGTTAGGTGTTATGTTAGGTTAGTATGGTTAGGTTAGTTAGGTTAGGTTAGGTTAGGTTAGGTTAGGTTAGTTTAGGTTAGGTTAGGTTAGGTTAGGTTAGGTTAGTTAGGTTAGGTTAGGTTAGGTTAGGTTAGGTTAAGTTAGGTAGTATGGGTTAGGTTAGGTTAGGTTCAGTTAGGTTAGGTTAGGTTAGATTAGGTTAGGTTAGGTTGGGTTAGGTTAGGTTAGGTTAGGTTAGGTTAGGTTAGTTAGGTTAGGTTGTGTTAGGTTAGGTTAGGTTAGGTTAGGCTAGGTTGGGTTTAGGTTAGATTAGGTTGGGTAAGGTTAGGTTAGGTTATGTTAGGTTAGGTTAGGTTAGGTTAGGTTAGGTTAGGTTGGGTTAGGTTAGGTAGGTTAGGTTAGGTTAGGTTAGGTTAGGTTAGGTTAGGTTAGTTTGGGTTAGTTTGGGTTAGGTTAGGTTAGGTTAGGTTGTTAGGTTAGGTTAGGTTGGTAGGTTAGGTTAGGTTAGGTTAGGTTAGGTTAGGTAGGTTAGGTTAGATTAGGTTAGGTTAGGTTTGGTTGGGTTAGGTTAGGTTAGGTTAGGTTAGGTTGGGTTAGGTTAGGTTAGGTTAGGTGGGTTAGGTTAGGTTAGGTTAGGTTAGGTTAGTTTGGGTTAGTTTGGGTTAGGTTAGGTTGGGTTAGGTTAGGTTAGGTTAGGTAAGGTTAGGTTAGGTTAGGTTAGATTACGTTGGGTTAGGTTAGGTTAGGTTAGGTTAGGTTAGGTGAGGTTAGGTTTGGTTAGGTTAGGATAGGTTAGGTTAGGTTAGGTTGGGTTAGGTTAGGTTAGGTTAGGTAGGTTAGGTTAGGTTAGGTTTAGGTTAGGTTAGGTTAGGTTAGGTTAAGTTAGGTTAGTATGGGTTAGGTTTGGTTAGGTTCAGTTAGGTTAGGTTAGGTTAGGTTAGGATAGGTTAGGTTAGGTTAGGTTGGGTTAGGTTAGGTTAGGTTAGGTTAGGTTAGGTTAGGTTAGGTTAGAATAGGTTAGTTTGGGTTAGATTGGGTTAGGTTAGGTTAGGTTAGGTTGGGTTAGATTAGGTTAGGTTAGGTTAGGTTAGGTTAGGTTAGGTTAGGTTAGGTTAGGTTAGGTTAGGTTAGGTTGGGTTAGGTTAGGTTAGGTTAGGTTGGGTTAGGTTAGGTAAGGTTAGGTTAGGTTAGGTTAGATTACGTTGGGTTAGGTTAGGTTAGGTTTGGTTAGGTGAGGTTAGGTGAGGTTAGGTTTGGTTAGGTTAGGTTAGGTTAGGTTAGGTTGGGTTAGGATAGGTTAGGTTAGGTTGGGTTAGGTTAGGTTAGGTTAGGTTAGGTTAGGTTAGGTTAGGTTAGGTTAGGTTAGGTTCAGTTAGGTTAGGTTAGGTTAGGTTAGGTTAGGTTAGGTTAGGTTAGGTTAGGTTAGGTTAGGTTGGGTTAGGTTAGGTTTAGGTTAGGTTAGGTTAGGTTAGGTTAGGTTAGGTTAGTTTAGGTTAGGTTAGGTTAGGTTAGGTTAGGTTAGGTTAGGTTAGGTTAGGTTAAGTTAGGTTAGTTTGGGTTAGTTTGGGTTAGGTTAGGTTAGGTTAGGTTAGGTTAGTTTGGGTTAGTTTGGGTTAGGTTAGGTTAGGTTAGGTTAGGTTAGGTTAGGTTAGGTTAGGTTGGTTAGGTTGGGTTAGGTTAGGTTAGGTTAGGTTGGGTTAGGTTAGGTTAGGTTAGGTTAGGTTAGGTAGTTTGGGTTAGTTTGGTTAGGTTAGGTTGGGTTAGGTTAGGTTAGGTTAGGTAAGGTTAGGTTAGGTTAGGTTAGATTACGTTGGGTTAGGTTAGGTTAGGTTAGGTTAGGTTAGGTGAGGTTAGGTTTGGTTAGGTTAGGATAGGATAGGTTAGGTTAGGTTGGGTTAGGTTAGGTTAGGTTAGGTAGGGTTAGGTTAGGTTAGGTAGGTTAGTTGGGTTAGGTTAGGTTAGGTTAGGTTGGGTTAGGTTTGGTTAGGTTCAGTTAGGTTAGGTTAGGTTAGGTTAGGATAGGTTAGGTTAGGTTAGGTTAGGTTAGGATAGGTTAAGTTAGGTTAGGTTAGGTTAGGTTAGGTTAGGTTAGGTTAGGTTAGGTTAGGTTAGGTTAGGTTAGGTTAGGTTGGGTTAGGTTAGGTTAGGTTAGGTTGGGTTAGGTTAGGTAAGGTTAGGTTAGGTTAGGTTAGATTACGTTGGGTTAGGTTAGGTTAGGTTTGGTTAGGTGAGGTTAGGTGAGGTTAGTGAGGTTAGGTTTGGTTAGGTTAGGTTAGGTTAGGTTAGGTTGGGTTAGGATAGGTTAGGTTAGGTTGGGTTAGGTTAGGTTAGGTTAGGTTAGGTTAGGTTAGGTTAGGTTAGGTTAGGTTAGGTTAGGTTCAGTTAGGTTAGGTTAGGTTAGGTTAGGTTAGGTTAGGTTAGGTTAGGTTAGGTTAGGTTAGGTTGGGTTAGGTTAGGTTAGTTAGGTTAGGTTAGGTTAGTTTAGGTTAGGTTAGGTTAGGTTAGGTTAGGTTAGGTTAGGTTAGGTTTAGGTTAGGTTAGGTTAAGTTAGTATTGGGTTAGTTTGGGTTAGGTTAGATTAGGTTAGGTTGGGTTAGGTTAGATTAGGTTAGGTTTAGGTTAGGTTAGGTTAGGTTAAGTTAAGTTAGGTTAGTATGGGTTAGGTTAGGTTAGGTTAGGTTAGGTTAGGTTAGGTTAGGTTAGGTTAGGTTAGTTTAGGTTAGGTTAGGTTAGGTTAGGTTAGGTTAGGTTAGGTTAGGTTAGGTTAGGTTGTGTTAGGTTAGGTTAGGTTAGGTTAGGCTAGTTGGGTTAGGTTAGATTAGGTTGGGTAAGGTTAGGTTAGGTTATGTTAGGTTAGGTTAGGTTAGGTTAGGTTGGGTTAGGTTAGGTTAGGTTAGGTTAGGTTAGGTTAGGTTAGGTTAGTTTGGGTTAGTTTGTTAGGTTAGGTTAGGTTAGGTTAGGTTGGGTTAGGTTAGGTTAGGTTAGGTTAGGTTAGGTTGGGTTAGCTTAGGTTAGTTTAGGTTAGGTTACGTTAGGTTAGGTAGGTTAGGTTAGGTTAGATTACGTTGGGTTAGGTTAGGTTAGGTTAGGTGAGGTAGGTTAGGTTGGGTTAGGTTAGGTTAGGTTAGGTTAGGTTAGGTTAGGTTAGGTTAGGTGAGGTTTGGTTAGGTAGGTTAGGTTAGGTTAGGTTAGGTTAGGTTAGGTTAGGTTAGTTCAGGTCAGGTTAGGTTAGGTTAGGTTAGGTTAGGTTAGGTTAGGTTAGGTTAGGTGAGGTTTGGTTAGGTTAGGTTAGGTTAGGTTAGGTTAGGTTAGGTTAGGTTAGGTTAGGTTAGGTTAGGTTAGGTTAGGTTAGGTGGTTAGGTTGGGTTAGGTTAGGTTAGGTTAGGTTAGGTTAGGTTAGGTTGGGTCGGTTAGGTTAGGTTAGTTTGGGTTAGTTTGGGTTAGGGTAGGTTAGGTTAGGTTGGGTTAGGTTAGGTTAGTTAGGTTAGGTTAGGTTAGGTTAGGTTAGGTTAGGTTAGGTTAGGTTAGGTTAGTTTGGGTTAGTTTGGGTTAGGGTAGGTTAGGTTAGGTTAGGTTAGGTTAGGTTAGGTTAGGTTAGGTTAGGTTGGGTTCGGTTAGGTTAGGTTAGTTTGGGTTAGTTTGGGTTAGGGTAGGTTAGGTTAGGTTAGGTTAGGTTAGGTTAGGTTGGGTTAGGTTAGGTTAGGTTAGGTTAGGTTAGGTTAGGTTAGGTTAAGATAGGTTAGGTTGGGTTAGGTTAGGTTAGGTTAGGTTAGGTTAGGTTGGGTTAGGTTAGGTTAGGTTAGGCTAGGTTGGGTTAGATTAGTTTAGGTTGGGTTAGGTTAGGTTAGGTTAGGTTAGGTAGGTTAGGTTAGGTTAGGTTAGGTTAGGTTAGGTTAGGTTGTGTTAGGTTATGTTAGGTTAGGTTAGGTTAGGTTAGGTTAGGTTAGGTTAGGTTGGGTTCGGTTAGGTTAGGTTAGTTTGGGTTAGTTTGGGTTAGGGTAGGTTAGGTTAGGTTAGGTTAGGTTAGGTTAGGTTAGGTTAGGTTAGGTTAAGTTAGGTTAGTTTGGGTTAGTTTAGGTTAGGTTAGGTTAGGTTAGGTTGGGTTAGGTTAGGTTAGGTTACGTTAAGTTAGGTTAGGTTAGGTCAGTTAAGTTAGGTTAGGTGAGGTTTGGTTAGGTTAGGTTAGGTTAGGTTAGGTTAGGTTAGGTTAGGTCAGGTCAGGTTAGGTTAGGTTAGGTTAGGTTAGGTTAGGTTAGGTTAGGTTAGGTAAGGTTAGATTAGTTTGCCCAATTTTTGGGCTACTAGTAGCGAAAGTAGCCCATTTTATTTGTATAAGTAGCCCAATTTTGTGCTACTACTAGCGAAAGTAGCCCAATTTTTGGGCAACTAGTAGCGAAGGTAGCCAATTTTTGGGGCTAGTAATAGCAAAAGTAGCCCAATTTTGGGCTACTAGTAGCGAAAGTAGCCATATTTTGGGCTGTAAAGTAGCGAAAGTAGCCCAAATTTGGGCTACAAAGTAGCGAAAGTAGCCCAATTTGGGCTACAAAGTAGCGAAAGTAGCCCAATTATGGGCTATGAAG